>NC_136885.1:35140352-35177852 GCF_949152265.1 Phoxinus phoxinus
GTAACGGATATCGAGTGAAACGGCTTCTGGAACAAGAACAAATGTAGGCGGGGCATGATTGATTGATTGATTGATTGATTGATCCATCCATCCATCCATCCATCCATCCATCCATCCATCTATCGTATCTCTCATTATATCCATCCATCCATCCATCCCTCCATCCATCCATCCATCCATCCATCCATCCATCTATCGTATCTCTCATTATATCCATCCATCCATCCATCCCTCCATCCATCCATCCATCCATCCATCCATCGTATCTCTCATTATATCCATCCATCCATCCATCCATCCATCGTATCTCTGTCATTATATCCATCCATCCATCCATCGTATCTCTGTCATTATATCCATCCATCCATCCATCCATCCATCCATCCCTCCATCCATCCATCCATCGTATCTCTGTCATTATATCCATCCATCCATCCATCCCTCCATCCATCCATCCATCCATCCCTCCATCCATCCATCCATCCATCCATCCCTCCATCCATCCATCCATCCATCCATCCATCCACCCCTCCATCCATCCATCCATCCATCCATCCATCCACCCCTCCATCCATCCATCCATCCATCCATCCATCCATCCATCCATCCATCCCTCCATCCATCCATCCATCCATCCATCCATCCATCGTATCTCTCATTATATCCATCCATCCATCCATCCATCCATCGTATCTCTGTCATTATATCCATCCATCCATCCATCGTATCTCTGTCATTATATCCATCCATCCATCCATCCATCCATCCCTCCATCCATCCATCCATCGTATCTCTGTCATTATATCCATCCATCCATCCATCCCTCCATCCATCCATCCATCCATCCCTCCATCCATCCATCCATCCATCCATCCCTCCATCCATCCATCCATCCATCCATCCATCCATCCACCCCTCCATCCATCCATCCATCCATCCATCCATCCATCCACCCCTCCATCCATCCATCCATCCATCCCTCCATCCATCCATCCATCCATCCATCCATCCATCCATCCATCCATCCACCCCTCCATCCATCCATCCCTCCATCCATCCATCCATCCATCCATCTATCGTATCTCTCATTATATCCATCCATCCATCCCTCCATCCATCCATCCATCCATCCATCCATCCATCCATCGTATCTCTCATTATATCCATCCATCCATCCATCCATCCATTGTATCTCTGTCATTATATCCATCCATCCATCCATCGTATCTCTGTCATTATATCCATCCATCCATCCATCCATCCATCCCTCCATCCATCCATCCATCGTATCTCTGTCATTATATCCATCCATCCATCCATCCCTCCATCCATCCATCCATCCATCCCTCCATCCATCCATCCATCCCTCCATCCATCCATCCATCCATCCATCCATCCATCCATCCACCCCTCCATCCATCCATCCATCCATCCATCCATCCACCCCTCCATCCATCCATCCATCCATCCATCCATCCCTCCACCCATCCATCCATCCATCCATCCATCCATCCATCCACCCCTCCATCCATCCATCCCTCCATTCATCCATCCATCCATCCATCCATCCATAACTGGATAAATGAAGCAATTTGTCCTGATTTTCCTATTTAATTTGTAATGTTTACAGATACATATGGCATATATAATAATATCAATGCAATGCTTCTTATTTGTTATGCAAAAAATTTAAAACATGTTAAAAACATCTTAATAGCCCATTCTGCAAATATTCGGACACATTCAGCCTCTTTCTATAATTCAGATTTATTCATATATACTTGCATTTGCTCTAATTAAACACTGAGGCGTGTAATTGTCTGTCCGACCTACCAGAGCTGCCGATAACCTTCTGAACTCCGTTGTATTGATATGTGTGTGTTATATGAGTGTTGCAGGACCCCTGAGGGCCACCAGAGGGCAGTGTAAGATCAGATGAAGATCAGTGTGTTCGTGTCACACTGTTCAGAACAGCACACTAACACACTACTCTTATTATGCAGTATATAGCATGCATACAGTATGCACATTATGTATCACAAATGCAAATACGATCTACATGATCCTCCATTTTAACGTGCATATTTTGCCTTTTTTTATTTTTTATGATTTGATCATATTGACAAATGTTTTACTCAAAGTTGGACACAATGGAAAACTTACATTTTAATTTAGAAATGACAACTGGACATTACTCACTGAATTAAACATGCAATGTAATGAGATAATGTGGCAACACTCTATCATTGCATAATATTAATGCCTAGCAACTAGTAGGCAGCATATGGAATATATTGAGCATTATTCATTATTCTGGGAAACAGAGCCTAAGGCTGCGTCTCAGTTTGCCTACAGATCCTATGCACTAGGATACGCAGGCAAATTCATACATGTGCTTTGGTTATGTAAAAAATACTTACTTTTGAGGACACTGCAAGAGAGTATGCCAGGACAATGCACTATGATTAGCATGTTAGCCTTCACATATAGAGCTTATTAACAGATGCTAACTTTGAAAATGAAAATATGAAAACTTTGAAAATATCTATGATGATGATTTGGGAACCATTTTAGTATTCAAATTGGGATACATGCTAATTATAAGTGCTTGCTTTATAAGATATGTGCAGACCAAATGCTTTTACTGTGCAATTATATTAATGCTGTGTATTCATTTATGTGCCACTGGTTGCACCAAAAACGTCCTCCACATCCCGCTGGTTCAACAAATAGTGTTTGCAGAAGAATTACACACTTGTCTTTTGAGCAAACATGTGCTTTAATGACTAATAAAATGCAGGGTTAAAATGCATAAAGCTACAGCGATATTAACCCGTTCATCACTGACCAGCTGTCCGGATGATAAAGTGGCAGTTGTGAGTTGTAAAAATGTTTATGATGCAAATAAAAGAGCCTGTTTATTACTTCCTGTCCTCAAACACTGAGTCATATCTCAATGCCAGTCAGACAGCGCAATCTTAGTATTATTCATAATGTTTTATTTTAATATGTTTTCATTTCTTTTCTTTTTGCTAATTGTACAACTAAGGACAGGGAACAACCAACAACATAATACACAAATGACTCTTAAGATTGTGTTATTTTTAATGAGCTAAACTTATTAGGTTACTGTTTTTTTACGTGACAACAGTGTATAATTAGACAAGACCTCCAGGATGAACAATATAATATGAGGGAAGAACACACACGGAAGGTATTTATCAGACAAAATTATTTGGCAAAAATACAAATGATTAGCATGATGACATCAAACAATAAACACTAAAATAATTCATATTTTGATGTAGAGGAACAAAGTTTGAGACTTTCTATTTTGTGTTTTAAAGATTAGAGCTCTGAAATAATTTCACAAACTCACATTAAAACCAGATTTTTCTTTCTTTCATGTTTACAGCATCAGAGATGAGGGAATTAAAATCTTGTTGAACAAACAGAGGAATCATCTTTATATTGATAACCAAGCCAACATTTAAAAGTAGCGTTGCACTGAAATAAAAGGTGATCGTGTGCTTCAGGAAAAGTACAAAAGAAAAGCTATTTAAGTTTTGTTATATGCTTTTGTCTTTTTTTTATTCGTTTTTTATTTTTTATTCTATTCAGCATTAAATAATTTTTTATTTCAGTTTTTATAATTGTAGTATTTCGACTTCAATTTATTTATTTGAGTTGCCATGGCAACATTTCTTTTTACATACAATTTTTTTCATCTAACGTTTTATTTTAACAAATCAAAAATTATTTTTTTATAGTTTTAGTTAACAAGAACAACACTGCAGTCGGCCTAACTTTTCTCTGCAGGACTGGCATATGAGATCATTCATAGATTCCAGCAGGAAAGTGTTAACATTACAGTTTATATATATATATATTTAGTCATTAGATCGGAAACAAATCATCTAATCTACTAATATCTAGAATTGTACTGAACAGAACCATTTAGGACTATTAAAAGCCCCCAAAAATCATCTTAGGAAAAGCTGCAACTAATGTTCATAACACAATGTTCATAATTCCCTGCAGCTAGAGATTATGAACATTGTGTTGTTTGAGACTGAAAGGCTGACTAATGATTAGGAATTATAATTTTTACACTTTCTGATATAAATGTGTGGCGTGATGTCCTGTGCAAAACTCAAGAGGCCTAAGGTCATGGGTAGAGACATATTTATTTTTTTGACAGGAGTTACAACCAAGTTTAGGAATAGAAATACAGTGTATTCAGTGATTTGTACAGTTGTTTAACAACATACCGATTGTCCAACCAACGAAACGTCTTCGAAAAATGAGTAGAGACAATTTTTTGTGAGTTATCACTGTAAAAAATAATCCTGTAAAAAAACGGTAACCTACTGGCAGCTGTGGTTGCCAGCATCATACCGTAAAAATACGGTGTGTTACTGTTTTTTTTTAATTAACAGCTAAATACCATTTTGTCAGCTACGGTATTTAGCTGTTAATTAAAAAAAAACAGTAACACACCGTATTTTTACGGTATGATGCCGGCAACCACAGCTGCCAGTTGTTTACCGTGTTTTTTTTGTTTTGTTTTTTTTGCAGTGTACGTGATCTCGGACCTTAATACAGTGCGTGTCTATAAGTCTATCCCTCACAGCCTCATTTTCATCTGTGTTAAATTCAATATAGCCTTAATGAAACACTAGCTTGGGCAGTTACTGCCAATGTTCAATGGATATTCTAATAGAGTAAGAGAAATGCAAAATTCACGGCGTGGCCTGCATTAAACACACTTTCTCACACACAAGCCCCTCCAGCGTGATTTAGCATTCAGCAGGCACAATAGCTGAGCATCTAGAGAGGCAAATTAAATGAGTAATTATGTAGTCCTGCTCCGTAAATGTACTAAACACCGTGTCCTTTCGGGTCAAACGTTTCTATTGTTGTTTGGGATTTGCAGATTGAAGAACACATCATTACCGGCGAGCGGCACGAACACGCACATGCGCTCGGACTGAAGTTCCTCGTGGAAGAAAGGGCCACACTGTTGGCTGACCTGAACAAGCAGTCATTGTGTTCGTGAATGAGAAATGCTGTTAGTTTTCTTAAGGTCTTGTGACTTTGTTAATGGGTGACCTTAAGAAACCTTAACCCTCCACCCAACCTTTGGGAAAACTTGCTTATCGTGGAAACAGCAGAGCCAAATCCAAATCTCCCAAAAGAGGAATAATTAAACCGGCAGAAAATTATAACCTGCTTATGGTCGAGAGATCTTGATCTTTCACAATTCAGGAGCAATAATGGAGCACTCATTTGTGACCCAACACAAAACCAGTCTTAAAGGTCAATAAAAAATTGTTGATGTATGATTTATACATCAACTGAACGCTGAATAAATGAGCTTTGCACTGATGTGTGGTTTGTTAGGATAGGACAATATTTGGTCGAGACACAACTATTGAAAATCTGGAATCTGAGGAGCAAAAAAATGTAAACATTGAGAAAATCTGCTTTAAAGTTGTGCATTTATGTTCACGATTGTGCTGCATTCACTCACAAAAATACATGTTTTATATATTTACGGTAGGACATTTACTAAATATCTTCATGGAACATGATCTTAATATCCTCATGATTTTTGGCATAAAAGAAAAATGGATAATTTTGACCCATACAATGTATAGTTATACAGATATACCCGTGCGGCTCCAGACTGGGTTTGTGATCCAGGGTCACATTTAAATATGTATCTGATGTTTCTGATAACATAAATGACACATTTGTTGACATGCAGAAATAATTTCAATCTATGAAATGAATATGGATTCCATAGCTTAGATGATTCCCAATAATTCGATGAGAAACTATTTAGTTCATATTGAAACATCTTGACTTGTGATTGCAGACTTTGGTATCTTGAGTTGTTGAGATCTTTACTGAAACTCTAGAGAACACGCGTGAGAATGACATCACTGCGTTTTTTTCCTGTGAAAAAAAAAAAAAAAAGTTGAGAAACAGGAGTTTTAAGCAAACATTTCAATTTGCTCTCCATTTCATGTAGTTGCTTTATAGGAGAAACTATTGAGAAATTAAAGCATATCAGTTTGTATTTTTTTTATGTGAGAAAATGTAAGAAGACTGTCTTTTCTCAGTCTACGAAGAAAGAGTTGTGCGCTTTCATATATCAGAGACATAATTGCGTTTCAAGTAAGTATCATCTCAAATGTTTCTCTTAAAAATTTTAAGAATTGAATTGAAATAAAAGTTAATAAGTCAATAGTTTGTTATACAGTATATGTAAAATGAATATGGATAACAGCTTGTTTGAGTTTATCTTGAGATCTTATATTAACTCATTTACAAACTGGAATCTTGACGAATCGAAACAAGACTTCTGGTGGTCTTTTTATTTTTGGGAAGTGAAAGACTCAGTTGAGTTGCGATTTTATTACATTTTGATAAGGTATTTATCTTACATCAGATAAAATAGTATCAGATAAAGTCGTTCTTTCACACTTGTTTAACTTTGAGTTCTTTAATAAAGGTATTAGTGTAAAGCACAGTTTAAACTCAAAGCACTCATACTGACCTGTGTATTTAGTTTGGCTCATCGGCGCGGGACACAGTGAATTTGGTGTCAGGTGATGTTTTAATCTTGAAGGTATGCTTTTACATAAACACGTCCTCGTGATTAAGGGGAAAATAAATCACAGCATCTGGGTTTACAGTACGTTTAATTCAGAAACTGCATGTCATCAGGGTACCGTCCACATCCCATGATATCCTTCATAGAAACCCAGCCTGCATGTTCCAGTTTCTTCTACTGGAAGTTTTCCTCTTCAGGCCAAAGCCATTGTTGTTCAAAACCCATATGTACGGTGGCTGAGAGAGATCAACACGGTGCGACTGAAGAAAACGCTTGCAAATACAAAAAACACCAGCAAATTAAGAAATCATTGTCATCAAATACAGAAACGTTTGGAGTATTTGCAGTGTGTTTCTGTATTTGGTTGTGTTGTGAGTATTTAGTTGTGTTGTGAGTATTTGCAGTGTGTTTCTGTATTTGGTTGTGTTGTGAGTATTTAGTTGTGTTGTGAGTATTTGCAGTGTGTTTCTGTATTTGGTTGTGTTGTGAGTATTTAGTTGTGTTGTGAGTATTTGCAGTGTGTTTCTGTATTTGGTTGTGTTGTGAGTATTTAGTTGTGTTGTGAGTATTTGCAGTGTGTTTCTGTATTTGGTTGTGTTGTGAGTATTTAGTTGTGTTGTGAGTATTTGCAGTGTGTTTCTGTATGTGGTTGTGTTGTGAGTATTTAGTTGTGTTGTGAGTATTTGCAGTGTGTTTCTGTATTTGGCTGTGTGTGAGTATTTGCAGAGTGTTTCTGTATTTGGTTGTGTGTGGGTATTTGCAGTGTGTTTCTGTATTTGGTTGTGTGTGAGTATTTGCAATGTGTTTCTGTATTTGTTTGCATTGTGTGTATTTGCAGTGTGTTTCTGTATTTGGTTGTGTTGTGAGTATGTGCAGTGTGTTTCTTTATTTGGTTGTGTGTGAGTATTTGCAGTGTGTTTCTGTATTTGGTTGTGTGTGAGTATTTGCAGTGTGTTTCTGTATTTGGTTGTGTGTGAGTATTTGCAGTGTGTTTCTGTATTTGGTTGTGTGTGAGTATTTGCAGTGTGTTTCTGTATTTGTTTGCGTTGTAAATATTTGCAGTGTGTTTCTGTATTTGTTTAAGTTGTGAGTATTTGCAGTGTGTTTCTGTATTTGGTTGTGTTGTGAGTATTTGCAGTGTGTTTCTGTATTTGATTGCATTGTGTTTGCAGTGTGTTTCTGTATTTGGTTGTGTTGTGAGTATTTGCAGTGTGTTTCTGTATTTGATTGCATTGTGTTTGCAGTGTGTTTCTGTATTTGTTTGCGTTGTGAGTATTTGCAGTGTGTTTCTGTATTTGGTTGTGTTGTGAGTATTTGCAGTGTGTTTCTGTATTTGGTTGTTTGTGAGTATTTGAAGTGTGTTTCTGTATTTGGTTGTTTGTAAGTTTGCAGTGTGTTTCTGTATTTGGTTGTTTGTGAGTATTTGCAGTGTGTTTCTGTATTTGGTTGTTTGTGAGTATTTGAAGTGTGTTTCTGTATTTGTTTGCGTTGTGAGTTTGCAGTGTGTTTCTGTATTTGGTTGTTTGTGAGTATTTGCAGTGTGTTTCTGTATTTGGTTGTTTGTAAGTTTGCAGTGTGTTTCTGTATTTGGTTGTTTGTGAGTATTTGCAGTGTGTTTCTGTATTCGATTGTGTTGTGAGTTTGCAGTGTGTTTCTGTATTTGGTTGTTTGTGAGTATTTGCAGTGTGTTTCTGTATTTGGTTGTTTGTGAGTATTTGCAGTGTGTTTCTGTATTTGGTTGTGTTGTGAGTTTGCAGTGTGTTTCTGTATTTGGTTGTTTGTGAGTATTTGCAGTGTGTTTCTGTATTTGATTGCGTTGTGAGTATTTGCAGTGTGTTTCTGTATTTGGTTGTGTTGTGAGTTTGCAGTGTGTTTCTGTATTTGGTTGTTTGTGAGTATTTGCAGTGTGTTTCTGTATTTGATTGCGTTGTGAGTTTGCAGTGTGTTTCTGTATTTGGTTGTGTGTGAGTATTTGCAGTGTGTTTCTGTATTTGGTTGTGTTGTGAGTTTGCAGTGTGTTTCTGTATTTGGTTGTTTGTGAGTATTTGCAGTGTGTTTCTGTATTTGGTTGTTTGTGAGTATTTGCAGTGTGTTTCTGTATTTGGTTGTGTTGTGAGTATTTGCAGTGTGTTTCTGTATTTGATTGCGTTGTGAGTTTGCAGTGTGTTTCTGTATTTGGTTGTGTGTGAGTATTTGCAGTGTGTTTCTGTATTTGGTTGTGTGTGAGTATTTGCAGTGTGTTTCTGTATTTGGTTGTGTGTGAGTATTTGCCGTGTGTTTCTGTATTTGGTTGTGTGTGAGTATTTGCAGTGTGTTTCTGTATTTGGTTGTGTGTGAGTATTTGCAGTGTGTTTCTGTATTTGGTTGTGTGTGAGTATTTGCCGTGTGTTTCTGTATTTGGTTGTGTGTGAGTATTTGCAGTGTGTTTCTGTATTTGGTTGTGTGTGAGTATTTGCCGTGTGTTTCTGTATTTGGTTGTGTGTGAGTATTTGCAGTGTGTTTCTGTATTTGATTGTGTTGTGAGTTTGCAGTGTGTTTCTGTATTTGGTTGTGTGTGAGTATTTGCAGTGTGTTTCTGTATTTGGTTGTGTGTGAGTATTTGCAGTGTGTTTCTGTATTTGGTTGTGTGTGAGTATTTGCCGTGTGTTTCTGTATTTGGTTGTGTGTGAGTATTTGCAGTGTGTTTCTGTATTTGGTTGTGTGTGAGTATTTGCAGTGTGTTTCTGTATTTGGTTGTGTGTGAGTATTTGCAGTGTGTTTCTGTATTTGGTTGCGTTGTGAGTATTTGCAGTGTGTTTCTGTATTTGGTTGTGTGTGAGTATTTGCAGTGTGTTTCTGTATTTGGTTGTTTGTGAGTATTTGCAGTGTGTTTCTGTATTTGGTTGTTTGTGAGTATTTGCAGTGTGTTTCTGTATTTGGTTGTTTGTGAGTATTTGCAGTGTGTTTCTGTATTTGGTTGTGTTGTGAGTATTTAGTTGTGTTGTGAGTATTTGCAGTGTGTTTCTGTATTTGGCTGTGTGTGAGTATTTGCAGTGTGTTTCTGTATTTGGTTGTTTGTGAGTATTTGCAGTGTGTTTCTGTATTTGGTTGTGTTGTGAGTATTTGCAGTGTGTTTCTGTATTTGATTGCGTTGTGAGTTTGCAGTGTGTTTCTGTATTTGGTTGTGTGTGAGTATTTGCAGTGTGTTTCTGTATTTGGTTGCGTTGTGAGTATTTGCAGTGTGTTTCTGTATTTGGTTGTGTGTGAGTATTTGCAGTGTGTATCTGTATTTGGTTGTGTTGTGAGTATTTGCAGTGTGTTTCTGTATTTGGTTGTTTGTGAGTATTTGCAGTGTGTTTCTGTATTTGGTTGTGTGTGAGTATTTGCAGTGTGTTTCTGTATTTGGTTGTGTTGTGAGTATTTGCAGTGTGTTTCTGTATTTGGTTGTTTGTGAGTATTTGCAGTGTGTTTCTGTATTTGGTTGTTTGTGAGTATTTGCAGTGTGTTTCTGTATTTGGTTGTGTTGTGAGTATTTGCAGTGTGTTTCTGTATTTGATTGCGTTGTGAGTTTGCAGTGTGTTTCTGTATTTGGTTGTGTGTGAGTATTTGCAGTGTGTTTCTGTATTTGGTTGTGTGTGAGTATTTGCAGTGTGTTTCTGTATTTGGTTGTGTGTGAGTATTTGCAGTGTGTTTCTGTATTTGGTTGTGTGTGAGTATTTGCAGTGTGTTTCTGTATTTGGTTGTGTGTGAGTATTTGCCGTGTGTTTCTGTATTTGGTTGTGTGTGAGTATTTGCCGTGTGTTTCTGTATTTGGTTGTGTGTGAGTATTTGCAGTGTGTTTCTGTATTTGGTTGTGTGTGAGTATTTGCCGTGTGTTTCTGTATTTGGTTGTGTGTGAGTATTTGCAGTGTGTTTCTGTATTTGATTGTGTTTTGAGTTTGCAGTGTGTTTCTGTATTTGGTTGTGTGTGAGTATTTGCAGTGTGTTTCTGTATTTGGTTGTGTGTGAGTATGTGCAGTGTGTTTCTGTATTTGGTTGTGTGTGAGTATTTGCCGTGTGTTTCTGTATTTGGTTGTGTGTGAGTATTTGCAGTGTGTTTCTGTATTTGGTTGTGTGTGAGTATTTGCAGTGTGTTTCTGTATTTGGTTTTGTGTGAGTATTTGCAGTGTGTTTCTGTATTTGGTTGCGTTGTGAGTATTTGCAGTGTGTTTCTGTATTTGGTTGCGTTGTGAGTATTTGCAGTGTGTTTCTGTATTTGGTTGTGTGTGAGTATTTGCAGTGTGTTTCTGTATTTGGTTGTGTGTGAGTATTTGCCGTGTGTTTCTGTATTTGGTTGTGTGTGAGTATTTGCCGTGTGTTTCTGTATTTGGTTGTGTGTGAGTATTTGCAGTGTGTTTCTGTATTTGGTTTTAGTTGTGAGTATTTGCAGTGTGTTTTTGTATATGGTTGTGTTGTGAGTATTTGCAGTGTGTTTTTGTATATGGTTGTGTTGTGAGTATTTGCAGTGTGTATCTGTATTTGGTTGTGTTGTGAGTATTTGCAGTGTGTTTGTGTTTCTGGTTGTGTTGTGAGTATTTGCAGTGTGTTTGTGTTTCTGGTTGTGTTGTGAGTATTTGCAGTGTGTTTGTGTTTCTGGTTGTGTTGTGAGTATTTGCAGTGTGTTTGTGTTTCTGGTTGTGTTGTGAGTTTTTGCAGTGTGTTTCTCTATTTGGTTTTAGTTGTGAGTATTTGCAGTGTGTTTCTATATTTGATTGCGTTGAGCATATTTGCAGCATGTGTTGTCCAGGTAGGTGAAGCTATTTTCTTAATTTGCTGGTGTTTTTTCTATTTGCATGTGTTCTCTTGAGTTGCAGCGCGTTGAGCTCTCTCTGCCAGCATACATATGGGTTTTGTTTTTTATCTTTGGAACTCAAAAGAAGATTTTTTTTGATTCATGAAATCTCTTCTCTCTCCACACATCTTTTTATATTGATATGTAGTTATTTATTGTTGTAGTGTATTTGTTGTTTTAACCATCAACCTGCTATAGGGACTGCAGATGAAAATGAGCCTGCATGGCTAAATCTGGCACATTTACATGTTGCACTTTGTACTCATGTTGATTAATGTGCGTTGTCCCTTTAAATAAAGAAATCACAAATCACAAACAATAGCAGAATTTTCCTTTTGGGGTGAACTATTCCTTTAACAAGACACTAGAATCAACTGTTAGACTGAAAGAAGGCAAGTTTGTGATAAACTGTTCCACTTACAGAGTCTTTTACCTTTATCTCCATCTTCTCAGGAGAAAGCCGCTGTATTCTCAGTGGCCTTTATGTGAGGATTTAACAGCGCAGAAATAGGCCGCCATTAGCCATGTAAGAGCTCGTATGCGCTATTTGCTGGCTGTTTCCGTCCAGCCTCGAGGTCCGTGTCCCGGTCATGATCCCAGCAGGGACACAATCTGCGTCTGAAGTGCAGAAGGTGCCACAACAAAACACCCGTTACAGAGCGACTCGGAGGGGTTTGGTTCAGAAGCAAGCCGAGCATGAAGTGCTCAATGCAAAGAGAAAGAAAACATGCCAGAACGCTTTAGCTGTCGCTCAACCAGAGACGGCTTTTAAATTACATGTAACCATCACCGTTTTTATTTTCTCCTGCCAAAAAGATTTAAAATGTATTTAGGAAACTTCAACGGTGACTCAAACTCTGCTTAGATTTGTCAAGCTTCTGCATGTCAGAGCTCAAACCATTTTCACTCCCAAGATAATTGGTACATGTCCAAGTTATTGTGCCAAAAGCATGTTTACCAAATCCAATTGCTTTCAGTCACAATCCTTTGTCATCAGAATTTTACTGTCCTTAAAGGATTAGTTCACTTTAAAAAAAACTTTTGCTGATAGTTTACTCCCCCCGATGTCATCAAGATGTCCATGTCTTTCTTTCTTCAGTCGAAAAGAAATGAAGGTTTTTGATGAACACATTTCTCCATATAATGGACGTCAATGGGCCCCAAATGGTTCAAGGTCCAGATGACAGTGTCAGTGCCGCTTCAACGGGCTTTAAACGACACCAGACGATGAATACGGGTCTTATCTAGCGACCTTTTCAACGTAACTGCGTATTACGTGATGTCACGAACGTGCATCATAGAACAGAGCAAGGCGAGCGCTTGTGCTTATAAAACTTAAACTTTTTTATTTATTTTTGAAATGACCGAACGTTTCGCTAGATAAAAGCCGTATTCATCGTCTGGTGTCGTTTAAAGCCCGTTGAAGCGGCGCTGACACTGTCATCTGGACCTTGAACCGTTTGGGGCCCATTGACGTCCATTATATGGAGAAATGTGTTCATCAAAAACCTTCATTTCTTTTCCACTGAAGAAAGAAAGACATGGACATCTTGATGACATCGGGGGGAGTAAATTATCAGCAAAAGTGTTTTTAAAAGTGAACTAATCCTTTAAATTGGCCATAAGCTGGGTATAAATTTGTCATAAGGCATGATATGTTGGAGTATGATTTTAATTCGAGCAGCCACAGTAATTTTAGTTACATTACACTAGCTATAGTTATTTTGGAGCACCTAAACCGGCCGCCTCCACCCTGCAAAAGACTTTTTAGACATTTAAATAACTATGATATAACAATCTTAATTAAATATGCTTTATACCGAATGTCACACAAACAAACAGATCTCTGGTGCCCTGAATCCACTGTGGTGGTTCTATTTGTTTCTCAATGCATAAATCCAACTATAAAATCGGGTCATTATTTTTGGACCCTGTTACTTCAATTCCTTCCTCCATTTCTTATTGGAATAACTTTTTTGATGATATTAAATGGTCATATGTTTGGTCACTTCCTCAGAAATTATTATTTTAACAAATAAAGTTAAAATTATTCAAAGATTTTATCCAGTTAAATACTTTTTAAAGAAATTTAGAAGTGATATTGATACTCCCCGCTCTTTTTGTGCTGCCTCTTCTGAAACTGTTGATCATTTGTTTTGGGAATGTCCTTTTGCTCGTCTTTCTGGAATAATATTGATGCACTGATTGTCCAAAAGGATTTTTGTAACATTTCTTTATCATATACACATTCTTTTTTGGGTTTTATGTCAAAGACAAGAATCTAATTAATGCAAGTTTTTATCTAAACCTTCTTTTATATATTGGAAAGTTTTATATATATGTAAATGTAAATATATGAAAAGTAAACCCCACTTTTTCAAAGAAGAATTGAAGATGTATTTAAATACAATTTCAACTTCTGTTAACAAGAAAGCAATGAAAACATCCAGAATTTGTGCCATGTTTAAAATTTTCCCTTAATATGTTTTTCTTTTTTTGTGCCCTCTTTTTTTTCTTTTTTTCTCTTCTCTTCTCTCGTTTTCTTTTTTAAGACTATTGTTGAATAGATTTAAATTTCTTTCACATTTCCTCTTTTAATGTTTACTGAACCATAATTTATTTTTTGTTTTGAAGATTGTTTATATTTCTTGTATGTATCGACTTGTTCTGTTTGTTAATATTGCAAAAAACAAAAACAAAAAAAAAACATCTCTGGTCTCATCGCATCCACTTGTCCACTTTTTAAAATATAAAACACATAGCCAAATAAAAGTATGCTACCATCATAAAAATGTATTTAAAATTAAGGGTTATTGCATATTCTTCTATTTGTGCATAAGTATTATTTTCCATTCATTTCTTCCATAGGGATTAAAAAATGTATACACACAAACACTTCAGTATTTTCAGAGCTTAGTGAGATCGACTCGATGATGTCGTTCCCAGTGCTTCATGGGAGTGGGCGGAGCTAAAGAGCTATTTTGGAGCATGTTGCTTTTTTTCGACTTTGATTGTTGCCATTTTTTGCACAGCATCATGGGTAATGCAGTTTTTCACCAAAAATTTTGCGGTTAAACAAGTTTATTTTAAAAAATAAGCTGAAATAATGCGAGCTGACGGCTTCAGCAGAAGCAAATATCATCGATTAACAACCTCGTCTCTCACAGTAGGGCTGGCTTTAAAGGTTTATAAGTTACCGTAAAAAATCAATTTCCCTATGGAGAACATTAATGGAGTGCAACCAGACCTTTGCTCTCTATATCTGCACAGTCACAGTAAGCAAGACCGGACGCCTTGCTCTAATAAGATATGAGCCGATATCCACATTCATTTTAAAGCTCTATGAGTTTACTGTAAAGCAAGGCAAGTTTATTTATAGAGCACATTTCATACACTATACTCTAAAAAATGTTGGTTTGTTTTAACCCAATTTTGGGTCAAATATGGACAAACCCAGCCATTGGGTTACATTTTTAAATTGCATTTTTGATCCAACGTTTGGGTTTGTCCATATTTGACCCAAAATTGTATAAATAAATAATTCATAGTGCGTTACACAGAAAGGAATTTAAATAACCACAAAATAAAAGCATGCACTCTAAAAAATGTTGGGTTGTTTTAACCCAATTTTGGGTAAAATATGGACAAACCCAAACGTTGGATCAAAAATGCAATTAAAAAATGTAACCCAATGGCTGGGTTTGTCCATATTTGACCCAACATTGGGTTAAAACAACCCAGCATTTTTAAGAGTGTGCAAGGAAAATTAAAACCGTTATAAAAGGAATTAAAAGAGATATGATGTATGTAAATAATTGGATTATTAGACCAAGATCTTATTAGATCTCATATCATATTAGACCAAGAAGTAACACTTCATTAATTTTCTCCATAGGGAAATTGATTTTTAAAGGTAACTTATAAACCTTTAAAGCCAGTCCTATACTGTGAGAGACGAGGCTGTTCATCGATGATATTTGCTTTTGCTGAAGCCGTCAGCCCGCATTATTTCAGCTTTTTTCTTTTTTTAATAATTGGTTCAATTGTTTATTTCTCCCAATACATCTTAAGAGAGATGCATCTGAGAAAACAGATAAAACAATGGAGAACTCATTTCATCTTCTGTTCACTGAAACCAATGAAACCTGCCATGAGAATGATATTGTGTCGGCTGTGCAGGAGAACTCGGTGAACTGTTTGCAGGGAAGAGATTGATTGGTTTGCAGAAAATGGCCGTGTGAGTGAAAGCGTCTCCTCTGACAGCCTCATTTGAGCTTTATTGTTTCTTATGCTGTGTTGCGGCTGTCCAGAGAGAGCCATATAACAACATAACCACAAACACCGCTCAGTTTAATTTGATTTTGAAGAACATGTGAATCAAACAAGTGCTTCTCCGCCAACACCTTGACTCTTTGTAACGCTTGAAGTATTTGGCCTGGACATGGGCTGATGTTCTCATCTGTGTTTGTATATCTTGTTCTGTGCGATTGTTGACTGGTTCTGCTACATGTCCTGTTCACTCAGAGACATGATCCAATGCAGATCTTGAACCCTGTGGTAGGCATCAACTATATCTCTGTGCGGTAACAAACGTATGTTCTTTTACTTTCGGCTTCTGTTTGTTTAAACTGCAAGCCTGTAAGTGCAAGGATTGTGGAGCTCGAAGGCATGACCGCGGTGATTTACTGTCAGTGTGCATGCTGAGGCTTCTGCTGCCTTCAGTGATCCGATGTAGAAGATAAACCTCACCGCAATGGCATCACCACCATTGGGAAACTCTGGATTCTCTTTGATTTTCTTGGCGTTGTAAATGTTGAATGTAAAATTGCACATTATTTGAAGGGTTGATGCATATAGTGAACAAGTATGAACTCACAGAGAGATGAAAGTCCAGCTTCAATCTTTGACTATTGAATGGTTTGTTCTTCACACAAGATTGATTTGGTTGAGAAACAAAATGGTTTAAGACTTGTTTAAACACTCAAAATAATTATGCATCAATTTAAAATCATTTTGAAAATAGAAATAAAAGGCACTTGTGCTTAAGTGTTCTATATTATTATTATTATAATATAACAATGTTTCTGTTTACTTTACTTCCTGAATGTTTTTGGACACATCTACATTGTCAGTAAATAAAAAACACCAGTTTTCACTGAAAAGCACATATAATAATGTTGTAAAAATGGCTATAACTTGCTTAGGGATTGAGACGTAGACAAAAATTCATCTGGAAATCTAGAATATTCATGTATAACTTTCTACAGGAAAAAATCCAATCTTCAGTTGAGTAAAAAAAAAAACTTCTTAATTCTGGTAAATTCATTCATTCTCAGACAAAATAAATGCAAAATCGAGAATTTAAATGAGCTAGATTGAAGCTTCAGGTTCTTCTGATGTTTAAAATGATATAATAATTCAATTGTATCATTCAAACACAATTGCATCATGTTAAACTGACTTGAAATGGTTAATCTTTGGCTTGACTCTGTTTTCCTTTTGAAAGAACATGTTTCAGTCAAGCTTGATCACAGGATTTCCATTTCCCATCATACGTTTTGCATGGGGTTGGATAGAATTTTTTTTAAATAAAGCATTATTTTGATGTATTTTATCAAGATGAGTTAAGAGTTTTGTTGGTGCTTTGGGAAGGTTTTGAGTTGAGTGCTTGGGTTGAGGATCTGCTAACAAGAGTACAAGTTGCTTTAATAAAAAAGTAATTACAATGGGAATGTCATGGATATAAAGGATGCGTAAAGAACAACTATATTTATCTCTTTGGTTGAACTGGATTTAATCATGGACAGTGGTTCCACATGATGGAGACAGACATGTAGGATGAACTAAACCGAATTGAATAAACTAAACTTAAATGTGTTCAAATGAATTGATTTTCCCCATTTTTCCATCATGTGGACCCACTGCCCATGATTGACTCCTTTAGCCAAAGAGTCATTTTTCTTTCCAAAGTACTGATTAAGAAAATAATTTGCAACGTTAAAAATAGCATACATTAGAGTGACATTCAGCAGATGTTTCCGTGACATTTATGGACTGGGAAGTGTTCCTGGTTCTGGTTGACCTAATTTATGCAGCCTAAAAACCCTTAAATGGATTTGAATTATAGAAATGTGATGTGTTACATGTATGCCAGGTTAAAGAGATGTATTTTTAGTCAAGATTTAATCTGACAGAGTGTGTCTGCTTCCCGAACATTGCTTGGAAGATTGTTCCAGAGTGGATTATGATATAGGTATTATCAACTGGCCAGAATTGTGAGATTGCAATAGACGTGAGGGACTATAATGCTATGCAAGATTTTAAAATGTATGCAATGTTGAATAGGGAGCCAATGTAGTGTTGACAGAACGGGGCTAATATGGTCATACGTCCTGGTTCTGGTAAGAACTCGAGCTGCAGTGTTTTGGACCAGCTGTAGTTTGTTTATTAAGCGTGCAGGGCAACCACTCATAATAGCATTACAGTAATCTAGCCTTGAGGTCATGAACGCATGAACTGTTCCGCATAAATGAGCAACATTGATCACGTGACTCTTTTTGATGCTCTTTTTGGATAATCTGAGGTCAGTTAGTGCTGGGAATGCTAAGAAATTCATCTACATTTTTTACGTTTATACTTGTTTTTTTTGTAGTCAATAATTTTATCCCTTAAAACTTAACTTTGATCACCAAAATGACATTGAAAAGGTTTTTTTTTTTTTATACAAAGAAAAATATTTACGCCTTAAAATAGCTCGAAATCCTTACCTCATTTAGTATACGGTGTTCTATGAATATGCAAATGAGCCCTGCCTCCACTCACTCACTCACTCAGAGATCCACTGGTTGACGATCACACGTTGATCTGATTGGTTACAAGGTAGTTTGTGACGTCAGAAACACCAGCGATTTCAAACCGTGTCTTTGGTTCACTGCAGTTTTAAGCAGAAAATACTCAGCAATGCTGTCGACTTATGAACTTACACATGGTTTAAGCGTATTAAAAACACCACATAAACACATAAACAACATTAAAAGCTGGATTTTCACCACAGGGGGAGCTTTAATATTGGTAAGCACGAGACTGTTTATTGGGGAGGTTTTGTGAGGGACAGCGTCACGTGTGCAAATCTTGAATGGGTTTTGATGAAGGGTTTCCTTCTAATGCCACATTAGTGAGGTTAAAACGATTGAATTCAGTGGAGCGTGACAGTGTCAAACCTTGCCAGGTGTCCCCGACAACAGTCCCAGATGTCCCTGGGGTTTTTCCATCGCTTTCCACAAATTGTAATGTAATCAATAGTAATGCCTTCAGTCCGAGGGCGTCATGTCATTGAGTGAAAAATCTGTGCTGGCTCTCCAGGGTTGCTATAGATCTCTCAGGATGGGTCGTGTTCAAACGCACCCGTCTGAGAGAGATCTATTGGGTAATAACACTACAGACTCTCGTCGCAATCATTATTACGATTGCTGTTACGCAAGCTCATGAGCAAGAGCCAAGTGTGATTCATCTAATGGCTGGAAGGTAAACAGAGGTAGAGCATGTATATCATCTCTTTCGGGTGTCATTACTGTGTACTTTAGAGTCCAGCGAGCGCCAGAGACCCGTGATTTAATGATCTTTCACATACACGACAGACGCTGCTTTCAGTGACTCTTTGTTGGTCTTACCTGGACGCATTCCTATGCCGAAAGGACATCGCTTCATCTAATGAAGTCTTAGAGTTTAATAGAATAACTGTAAATCCAATATAACTGGAATCTCATAAAAGCTTTCAGCAAATACTCGGGTGTATATATTACACATTTAAACGTTTGCTGTCAGTAAGACTCTTATAAAGATCAGGAGAGACAGTAAAGACTTTTAGATTGTTACAAAACGATTCCTAAAAAAATATCATGAAGAAACATTACAAACACAAAAACAAACATATGAAGCAGCACAACCGCCGTCAACATTATGATAATAATAATCATAAATGTTTCTCGAGCAGCAAATCATCATATTATACTGATTTCTGAAGGATCATGTGACACTGAAGACTGGAGTAATGATGATAAATTCAGCTTTGATCACAGGAATAAATTACACTTTACTATATTCACATAGAAAACAGCTATTTTTAATTGTAATAATATTTCACAATATGTTCCTGTTTTACTTTATTTTTTTATTAAACAAATGCAGCCTTGGTGAACATGAGTTCTTAAATAAAAATAAATAAAAAAATATTAGGCCCCAAACTTTTGAGTGGTATATGTATATATATATTTTTTGTTTTGGTTTGTGTGTGTGTGTGTGCGTGTGTGTGCGCGCGTGTGTGTCACAATTGCACAAAAAAAAGAAAAAAATATTCGTTTTATATATGAAATATTTATGAAATTAAGCCTTTAATTGTTTGTTTTTTTTGGCTGTGTGACATTTCCAGCTGGAATGAGTGCCATTAGAAACTATAAAGAGTTAAAGAATGTAATTATCATGGTTTATTTCAGAGCACTGGGTCTTAACAGAGTTAAACAAAACTGATATTATCTTTGGAACTATCACCCACTCCTCAAATGGTTAACTATAATTATCATAAATACACAATAACAGCACTGAAATGTATAAACACATTTTTTTTTTCATGTCCAGTTTAATCTCTGGTCACAATATGTAAATCCAATGGAAGTGGTTCAACGGTAGATTGGCACAATAGAAGAGCAATGGAATGAGCTGGAGACAAACACTTACAAACTAGAAGCAACTTGTTGGGTTAAAAAAAAGGCAAAACTTCAGCAACAAGGCAGAATCACATCCGAACTGTCTCCAAACATACATGGACTACTTTGTTTTCAGGAATGCTTGAGAAGCTTTAAATCTCAACAGTATTCAGTCCGCTCTCAAAGGCCACGCACACACTGAGTAAATACAGTTGAATAATAAAAGTTTGCAATATTGTTGTGGACAATGTTGGACCTTGGAGTCAACCGTTGATGGCATTCAGTGCAATCAAAGTATTTTTTCATTAGTAAGTTGCTTTGAATAAAAGCATCCACTACATGACTAAACGTACAGTCATCGATGTAAACTGCAGTGTGTTCGTGGCCAAAGAGACGCAACAATCGTCCCAGAGACTCTCACCTATCGACTTGTACAGTAGCTGCTGGTAATATCTAAAACTAGATCCTCAAATGCCTCCTGCGTTTATACAAATAATTTAAAAAAAGCCCATAAAGGGCCGGGCCCCGTCTCATAAGATCCTGTTCTGTACAAGCAAATAAAATATGAGCTCTTTAAAACATCCATTTCTCTTAACAAAATAATCTGATCCATTAAAAGTTCACATAGCAAAAAAGGTAACAGATCTCCATATATATATATATATTTATATATATTTATACTGTATATACACACACATACTATTTTGGCAGACAGAACGCAAAGTAGTTCTTTATTGTAAACAGCTCTCTTCTTTCCTCACACGACGTCTCGTTACATTCATGGCTCCAGTTCTGATTCCTCTTAAAGTTTGTGCTTGTAGGAAGGCCTTTGAGAAACACTCGCCTCATGGACACCCACCTGATCCCGGGACACGGGAATGTGACGTAGACGAGGCCTTCAGAATCGTCCTGAGGGTCTGAGATCTTTCCAAATGTGTTCGGTGCACGCTGACCCGGGGAGAGAGGATTTATGGGATTTGACGCTCGCTTGTCCTCAGTTCTCCTGGTCTGGGAAGTCCTCCTCCACGACGGCTTTCTCCGGGATGGCCTCCAGACTGGGACGGCCCCTGGACAGAGAGCCCGACGAGGGTCCGGCTCCTCCTTTGGACAGGTTGCAGGTGAGAGCGGCGTAGTGGATCTGCTTCAGGTTTTCAAGCACTTCCGCTCGAGCGTGTTTCAACAGATCGGCCTGACCCTGAACACACAAGCAGAGACGAGCGAGTTCACTCACAACTGCACACTAGCAGGAACACTCTCGCTCATGCATACACTTCACTGTTCTCTTTTATATATATATACATACAGTGCCTAGAATAAGTGAACACACCCATGCTAAAGTTGACTAAAAAGAGGAATAAAAAAATAATCTTTTGGAAATTGATCTTAAAGGGATAGTTCACTCTTGAAATGAAATGTTGGTATGTTTTATCTTACCTGAAGTGCATCCAAGATGTAGGTGTCTTTTTTCCGCAGTAGTTTCAATTTTGATATTTTTAGGTCAAACCGTTCTTGTCTGACAGTCATATCATGCAGGTCTATGGACATTGTCTCAAAGAGCATGAACAGAAAACGAACAGTATTTATATTGTTTTTACCTCTTGTAACACAGCCACGTCCAAGTGATCTGAGGGCGCGAGCGCATCCTGGTGTGTGACGTGTGCGCAGACTGGTGCATAGATGTATACACTATATGTCGCCTTGGCTACATTGGAACGAATGTATTTAATGTATAAACGAATTAGTGTATACATCTATGCACCAGTCTGCGTACACGTCACACACCAGGATGCGCTCGCGCCCTCAGATCACTTGGACGTGGCTGTGTTACAAGAGGTAAAAACTATATAAATACTGTTGGTTTTATCACACAAACCGCTCGTTTCGTGTCTTAGGCCATCAATGTGCACTTACGATGGGGAATTGTGTAATGTGGACTTTTCTCTGCATGCTTTTGGAGACAGTGCCTATAGACCTGCATTATATGACTGTCAGACAAGAACGGTTTGACCTAAAAATATCAAAATTGAAACTACTGCGGAGACAAAGACACCTACATCTTGGATGCACTTCAGGTAAGATAAAACATACCAACATTTAATTTCTAAGTGAACTATCCCTTTAATGTCTTAATTAAAAAAAAAAATCATAACGTAAATAAATAAAGGTTCTTCCTTAAAATACATGGTGCATAATTCAGAACACCCCTATGTTAAGTTCCCATAGAAGCAGGAAGATTTGTATTTTTAAAGGCCAGTTATTTCATGGATCCGGGATACTATGCATCCTGATAAAGTTCCCTTGGCCTTTGGGATTAAAATAGAAACCTAGAGATTGGCATGGGATTTTTTCAGTTCGCCTAATAGCTGGATTGATTTGCATTGAGAGATGATCTTATGGAAAGTACCCCATGCCAATCTCTAGGTACACACACACACACACACACACACACACACACACACACACACACACAGTAGGAAGAACAAGTATTTGATACACTGCTGATTTTGCAGGTTTTCCCACTTACAAAGAATGTAGACGTCTGTAATTTTTATCATAGGTAGTTTTATTTTTTTTTGTCCAATTTTTTCCCTGATGTCCTCACACAGCTCTCTGGTCTTGGCCATTGTGGAGAGGTTGGAGTTTGATTGAGTGTGTGGACAGGTGTCTGTTTGATTGAGTGTGTGGACAGGTGTCTGTTTGATTGAGTGTGTGGACAGGTGTCTGTTAGATTGAGTGTGTGGACAGGTGTCTGTTTGATTGAGTGTGTGGACAGGTGTCTGTTTGATTGAGTGTGTGGACAGGTGTCTGTTTGATTGAGTGTGTGGACAGGTGTCTGTTTGATTGAGTGTGTGGACAGGTGTCTGTTAGATTGAGTGTGTGGACAGGTGTCTGTTTGATTGAGTGTGTGGACAGGTGTCTGTTTGATTGAGTGTGTGGACAGGTGTCTGTTTGATTGAGTGTGTGGACAGGTGTCTGTTTGATTGAGTGTGTGGACAGGTGTCTGTTTGATTGAGTGTGTGGACAGGTGTCTGTTTGATTGAGTGTGTGGACAGGTGTCTGTTTGATTGAGTGTGTGGACAGGTGTCTGTTTGATTGAGTGTGTGGACAGGTCTCTGTTTGATTGAGTGTGTGGACAGGTGTCTGTTTGATTGAGTGTGTGGACAGGTGTCTGTTTGATCGAGTGTGTGGACAGGTG
The DNA here is from genome assembly GCF_949152265.1 of Phoxinus phoxinus. NCBI lineage: Eukaryota > Metazoa > Chordata > Actinopteri > Cypriniformes > Leuciscidae > Phoxinus > Phoxinus phoxinus. Next base: position 35,163,683 of record NC_136885.1, read on the forward strand.
TCTGTTTGATCGAGTGTGTGGACAGGTGTCTGTTTGATTGAGTGTGTGGACAGGTGTCTGTTTGATTGAGTGTGTGGACAGGTGTCTGTTTGATTGAGTGTGTGGACAGGTGTCTGTTTGATTGAGTGTGTGGACAGGTGTCTGTTTGATTGAGTGTGTGGACATGTGTCTTTTATACAGGTAACGAGTTCAAACACAGGTAATGAGTGGAGAACAGGAGGGCTTCTTAAAGAAAAACTAACAGGTCTGTGAGAGCTGGAAGTCTTACTGGTTGGTAGGTGATCAAATACTTATGTCATGCAATACAATGCAAATTAATTATTTAAAAATCATACAATGTGATTTTCTGGATTTTTGTTTTAGATTCCATCTCTCACAGTTGAAGAGTACCTATGATAAAAATTACAGCTTTGTAAGTGGGAAAACCTGCAAAATCGGCAGTGTATCAAATACTTGTTCTCCCCACTGTATATTTTCATATAAATATATACTATATACTATATATACTAAAGAACATCACAATTTAGTTGAGATCAAAACTTAGAAGAGTGTGAGTAAATATTTTGAGCTTTATCCACATGCAATGACACACTGTAACTCAGAGCGATGAATGTACCGAAGCCCTGCCATCAATAGTGGTCGCAGAAACATATTTCAGACATGATGATGAAAACATCAGGTGATGATATATATCTTGGCTGAGCCTTTGTGATCGGACAGCAGACGTGAGGAAGAAAAATGCCCAGTAATTTCCAATACAATGCTTTTGTTTTGAATAACAGGGATGTGTAAATCACAGACACATCAACCATTTAATTACCGTTAATGTCTTTAAGCAAACCAAATCGCCACCGTAATGGTCTTTAATGGATCGATTTTGTCCAGCTGGGGCGTTTCAGTCTTAAATGATCTGGGTTTAAACATCTTATTTCCAATGGTGTGCATGTTTTCATTTACAAAATAATAATAATAATTTACTCATCCTCATGTCCTTTTAACAAGTGGTTTTCTTGTAATTCAATTTATGTGAGAAATATTTTAAGTTTTGTGAATGGTCATATTCAAAATCTAAGAGCCAGAGATAATGATGAACATTTGTTCTGATGAATTGAATATAATACATGAATAAATGCATTTTCAGTAACTGTGATTGGTCTTCTTTCTTGCATTTATTTGCATATTAAATAGTGACTGGTCCATTTAATCATCTATCGCTGTCTTTATTCTGCAGGATTTAATTTATGCTGAACAAAATGTCTAATGTTTGTACCTCGACCTTTAAAACTGTTCTTTGGCGTTTCATTCAAGTGCAAATCTTGTGTTACGAAAGGCAGCCATAGTTAACGGTGTGGTTTTGATTTCTACTACTTATGCAACTTCCTATTAAACAAATGTACACAAAACTGCCGCATTGGTTGTGAAAATATTATATATTCAAGATAACATCACAGCATCTTGAAACACATCTGAATGTTAAAAATCTTCTTATGCATTAATATATGCAAATCATCATCTTAAAGCGGTGGTATAAATGCCCTTTTCACAAGATGTAAAATAAGTCTCTGATGTCCCCAGAGTGTGTGAAGTTTTAGCTCAAAATACTCCACAGATATTTTTATATAGCATGTTAAAGTTGTCACTTTTTGAGGATGAGCAAAAACACACTGTTTGGTGTCTGTCCCTTTAAATGCAAATGAGCTGCTGCTACCGGCACAGGGGGCGGGGCTTCAAGAGCTTGTGTCCTTTTACCTCACACACACACGCACTGAACATGTCACAAACTTTTAGGCTTTTATGTTTCAAACCGGAGTCAGAATGATGGAGAAACTCGAGAAGAAGTGACGACATGGACATTTCTGAATGGTTAGTTGATGAATTTATGAAGCTTATGTAGTTATCTTCTAGTCATTGATTAGCATATTCTGTCATGATAATGTATAAATCGTGTTCTGGGGGCGGGGTTTATGTAAATTCTAGGGTTGGTGATGTCACTAACCCGGGAGGAATGTCGTGTAGTTCCTACCAGCCGTTTGTTGTAGTTCTTAAAAAGCGATTTCTTTAAAAGCAAATATCTCCCTTTGCTCTGAACTTTGAGCGTCGTAACTTTGCAGATGTTGTTTATGATCAAACAGCAACATTACACACTAACTACAGTTAGAAAACACAACATTACACACTAACTACAGTTAGAAAACACAACATTACACACTAACTACAGTTAGAAAACACAACATTACACACTAACTACAGCTAGAAAAGTCAAATCATACTCAACCACCACTTTAAAAGGGGAAAGATTCTCCACAGGTGCGTAATGTAATGTTTCATCTGTGATCACCTTCAGGATTGTGATGTTCCAGGTGAAGCTCTCCACAGATTTGTTGAGTTTTCTTCCCTTCAGTCCTTCTTTCACCGCCATGTCATGTAGATTCTCATGAAACTCCATCGCTGAAACCACAGATTCAGAGGATCAGATGAGGACTACGCTTTTGATAGTTTCTTCTGCTGCGATTATTCGATAAAAACATACAGTAATCTTCTGAAATATTATTGCAATTTAAAACAGCAGTTTTCTATGTGAATATATAGTAAAGTGTAATTTATTCCTGTGATCAAAGCTGAATTTTCAGCATCATTACTCCAGTCTTCAGTGTCACATGATCCTTCAGAAATCAGTATAATATGATGATCTGATGCTCAAGAAACATTTATGATTATTATCAATGTTGAAAACTGCTTTGTATTTTTGTTGAAACCATGACACATTTTATATTTCAGGATTCTTTGATGAATAGAAAGTTCAAAAGAACTGCATATATTTGAAATATAATCTTTTGTAACATTATAAATGTCACTTTTGATCAATTTAATGCATCATTTCTAAATAAAAGTAAATCACAAAACAAAATTTGTTTGCAGTTTGTTAAAAGAAACCATAATTTCATCCAAACACTCGCTGTAACGTAGAAGATTCAAAATGTTTACCATAAGAACTAAGACAATAAAAATCTATGAACAAGAAAAAAAATTGTAAATTATTACATTTACATATATATCACAATACATAATAAATGTGACCATGGACCACAAAACCAGTCACATGGTTAAATCTTTTGAAATTGAGATTTATACATAATCTGAAAGCTGAATAAATAATCTCTCCATTGATGTGTGGTTTGTTAGGATAGGACAATATTTGGTCGAGACAACTATTGAAAATCTGGAATCTGAGGAGCAAAAAAATGTAAACATTGAGAAAATCTGCTTTAAAGTTGTGCATTTATGTTCACGATTGTGCTGCATTCACTCACAAAAATACATGTTTTATATATTTACGGTAGGACATTTACTAAATATCTTCATGGAACATGATCTTAATATCCTCATGATTTTTGGCATAAAAGAAAAATGGATAATTTTGACCCATACAATGTATTGCCACAGATATACCCGTGCGATCATAAACCCGACTGGGTTTGTGATCCAGGGTCATGAATATACCTACATATCATTTGACTACAATCAATTTAATACATGAAAAGCTAATTTCCCTCAGAGTTTTGAATCTCTGTTTGAACAGGTTGACAAAAAAATGTATCGCACACTTCAGTTCAAATCAGATGTTATCTTACTTGAGCTGTACTTAACACTTGAGCTGTGAGACAGAATAGATCATATATATTCAATAAATCACCACAACAGAGTAAAAACTCGAACGAAATGATCTAGTCATGCCTTTCAAGCAAGAAGAAGCTTTTGTACTTTGACAACTTAAGTTACCAGCAAAGAAACTCTGGGATGTGGGCGCATGTTTCAAACAAACTCATTCACTTCCCGTGACGAGGCAAGTGTATTCTGTTGGATTAAAGCCCCGTGGGAGGCGCGAGGACGAGGCCTGTTGTGTCACACACACTGCAGATCTCCGCATTGTTAGTTTGGGTAAATAGCGAGTTTCTCCTTGAGCCGCGCGGCACAAACATGGATGTTAAACGCTTGTGACATGATCAGATAACAGGTGTCTGATACAGAAAGAGAAAGATGCAGGCGTGGGCACACACACACACACACACACACACACACACACACACACACACACACCCCGAATCCTTTCAGACTGCATTAACATCAAGGCAACGGACACAGAAGAGATTTGTCATCCGAGAGCCGCACCGTTCTGTTTCTGTCTTTCATTCGCAGGGATCTGAGGAACGGACACCGAGAGGAAACAACGCTTTTTGAGTGATATTTGTTGTGCTGCATCTTTAAAGTTACTCCTATCATGCTTTTTTCCAGATATTCTCTCTCATGCAGTGTGTGATAGAGCTGTTTGTGAATGTAAAATGTCTCATTTCCTGTTACAAACCTGCGTAACAATGCAAACACATTTGCATAATGCCAGCCTGTGGTCTTGATTGGCTGAACAGCATCTCTTTGCCCCGCCCCTCAAACACTGTAGTTGTATCTGAGGCCCCGTTTACACGAGAACGCTCGCGGGTGAAACCGTAAAAATACTTTATCGGATGTGCCTTTCGTTTACACGGCGACGGCGTTTTTGGGGCTTAAAAACACAAGAAAGTGAAACCACCCTCCAGAGTGGAAATCTTAAAAACGCCGCGTTCCCGTCTAAAGGGTAAAAACGGTAAAAACGCAAAAGCCTGCTAGACCGTGAAGGCGTCGCGTACGCGTTTACGTCACAGGCATGCGCCAGTACAGGAAATAACAAAACATTATCAAACTAAAATATAGCATTCATTTCATTGACCAAAAAAAAAAAAAATCTGTAATTTGTGAGCGACACGTGAAGAGCATCGCGGGTTAAAGCAGCAGCTTTACCGTATTAAACATGACAAACTGTGTCAGCGTCTCTTTCACTGTCAGTGCTCCACATCGCCACCTAGCCGTCTGGAGTGCACACTACATCCAATCTCACACACTTTTGCGTCACCATATGCACGCAGATTTCCCCCGCATAACGCTCGTCTAAACGCAGAATAAAAAGTGATAACGCAACGCCACTTTTGTGTTTTCTCTTCAGATTGTTTCCGTGTAAACATAGCCTGAGACTGGAAAGTTTAGTTGTGGCGTTTTCTATTTATAGGGTAAAACCAACGCCATCGTTACGGTTCACATCACAAGCGCTGAGGAAGAGGCAAGAGCTGGAATTTAGATATGGTAATGAGCATTTGGTTTCTGACATGCGCTGTATCCAATCAGCCAATCACAACAGACTGAGCCGTCTGACCAATCAGAGCAGAGCAGCTCTCGGAGAGGCGGGGTTTAGAGAGACTGAATCTTCAAACGAACCGTTTCAGACTCTGAGAAATTAGGTGATTGTTAAAGTGTTTTTTGACCTTGGATGCATCATGTAAACTTATTGTAAGAGACTCCATAATAAAATTAGGAACTTTTAGAGGCACTTTAAAATTGAAGACACATTTATGATGCACACCGCACACGTGCAGCAAGACACGGGTGAAAATGCAATGTTTCAGTCTGACTGGCTGGTTTCTATTTCACTTCTAGGACTCGAGATGTGCATGCTTTTATCTGTCTGCCAGGAAACAATGAACACGTGATGAACTTGCATTTGAATCTTTAAAAATGCAAATGACCCAAAAGTGAAAATTCTGACATAAAAGAGCATAAAACCCCGTTTGATGCAATGTTTGCAACATCGCCAGCGTGATTGAACTGAACTGAATCAACAATGAACAGATCTGAAGAACAACACTATTGTCTTCTGCTGCTTTACAGCTGACATTTGATAGAATTTTGCATTAATGTTACATTATTACATTATTGTTTGCAACCGTTATTTTTCAGTTTATTAATGCGAAGCTGCTTTTAAACGATCTGTATTGTATAAAGCGCTATATTAACAAACATGTGATTAGATTAAAATGCATGTTAGTCATTTTTAAGTTTTTTTTAAGTAATTTAAGTTAGTCTGAAGTCATTTAACTGTTTATGCCGGGTTATTACTGGTAACTAAAACACTATTTTTGCTAATTGAAATAAAATCACTTAAATTGAAAAACGTACAAATGTTGCACATAACAAAATTTAAATATAAAATATAAATATAAAATATTAAAATAAAAGCCAATTTAATTTATAATAAAAACTAATATAGTATATAACAGCATTTGTTTGAGAAACAGACTGCACTTTAAACTTAAGAAATCAAACATTTAACCATAAGACATGAGAAGAAATTGTACTACAATTATTGCTGTTTTTTTTGTGTTTTTTTGGAGATTGAAACATGCGTTTCCCAGGAACACTTGAAACTAACCAGCAAATAATGAGAATCCTGCAAACGCCGGCACATTTTCATGCATCAACTTGCACATTTGCTGTTCAGCAGCTTGGCATGCACAGTTCAGAACTGAGGAGGAATTAGGAAGGACAGATAGTGTTACACCACCTAAAAACCTGAAGGACTATCAGTGTGTGTGTGTGTGTCTAAAGCGCCTGCAAACGTGTTCTGTTGAGCTGTGACATCCTTCTATATACAGTACAGCTGTGCAAGCGATCCCACAGCTGTAAAGCTTCACTGACAGGAGATCAGCGGCGGTCTCTAGATGCAGATCGCTGGCCAATGAAGCCGCACACAAGCCTGCGGGAGACAGCGCTTGACTTCCTACAAATAGAGCAATAATGCTCAAGAGGGGGAAGCCATTACTGTGAACAGCACTAGCATATTTCAAGATGATTTGCATTCAAACCTGACGTTGCTTTCACACTCTGTTAACCTCAGCGTTGGTGGGCTCTCGAGTCTGCGAGACCCTCGGATTTGACGGCCGGTAAGTAAGGAGAGGTTCTGCCGGGTTAATGATGCGTGATCGTGCCGAGGAAAGCGGCCAATGGCACTCCGACTTCATGGCAGGGGTTGCCTAGCAACATACTGTAGTCTGAGTGGGAAAACCCGGGATGTCATTCCACACGTCTCTGTGAAGGCATGCTCTGAGACACCATGACAGAAAGCCTCAGCCCCTGAATGCACGTGTGCGGGCGTCAGCGCACTTGCACATCACTTCATAGCCTTTTATGTGCTTTAAATGACTTCATTTCACAGGAATGCCTGTAGTCTGGCACGCCGCGCGGCTCTGCCGATACAACGCCTGTCGACCGCATCGACGGTGGCAACATGCAACTTGTTTCTTGGCGGTGCATCAACATATTTTCATGCAAACTAAGACATGCCTTTTTAACTGCATTTTCGATGCACAAATAAACCTTTAAAGGGACAATGTGTAGTTTTTTAAGTATTTTATTAACTAAAATCAATGTCTTTATTCATAAATACGTCCTCAATGGTGTACAATTACCTCTCCCAATGATCCGACTTTTCTTAAAAATGAATGTCTTTATTTACATGGGACGGGTAAGTCCACGGAGGCTTCCATGTCGTTCCTCCATCGTGAAAAATTATAATAGCAGAGAGCGACAAAAAGCACTCGGCGACCTCAACGTGTGTTCGTCCAGAGCCGGCGTCACGTGACTGACCGGCAAAAAAGAGACGAGCACTGATACTAAAGCGTGTTCAGAGCGCTCGTAATGCTAGATTTAAAATTAGACGATGCGGACATTAACCGTGAGACGGCTGGGACGAACGCGCAGAAAATTTCCTCTTCCACAAATACGCTTAATAAAGCCTGAACCTCGTCGTCGGTCCAGCGGGGTTTAAAAAAATAAATAAATTCCATATTTGCAGACGGACGACTCTCACTGCATGAAGCCACGAACCGCAATAGATTTTTAAAAATGGCGGTTAAAATAGAAAGCTGCGTGGAGTCATCCAATCAAAATGCGGCGTGAACACAACCAATCAGCATGTTCAGCGCACAAGTCCCGCCCCCGAAAGTTCCTAAACTTTGAAAAAGTACTACCTCGCCAGCAGGGACTTTCGGAGGGAGAAATATTTACCCGGAACTTCATTTAGACCCTGATTCCTGCGGTGTAAACACACCGATACCAGCCCAAAGTTCCCAGTTCCTGGGGAAAGTTCCTGCGGTGGAAACGCGGCTTAAGTAAATGATGACAGAATTAAAATTTTTAGGTGAACTGCTTTTAAACAACAGTGCCATTAACACATATACAGTAGAGCTGCACGATTAAAAAACACACGCAATCTCATTCCTAAACGGCAACGATTCACCCGTGTCTGTTAAACCTTTGACAAAATCACACCAGAATATTCAACATGCTGGCGCTGCAGCCGAGCCGGAGAGAGCGTTGTCATGCGAACCGGCTTCACAAACACTCTTTCAAACCACACCGTATCATCATTTCTGTTACACATATTACTATCACGGAAGTACTGGGATAAGTTTATAGTTGGGATATAAACGCTGATGTCTACGGTAATGATCAAATAGAGTAAATCACCTTTTGAAACTAGCACGGCGCTTCAAATAACGACTATCATTACTTCATTAGGCCAAGTGACTGTTAAATCATTATATCATTATATCATTCATTCAAGAGATTCGTTCAAAAATTGCTGATTAGTCCAGTAATGAAAAAAGTGATCGAATTTAATCATTCATCCAACCAATTTGTTTTAATCATTCATACAGTCAGCAGAAATTAAAATTTTTCAGAGTTAAATTACATTTTATTTCGTTGTCTGTTAGGAATCATAGAGGAATCGTGATCTCGGTTTGAAACAAACAACAACATTTATCCAGAATCGTATTTTTAACACAAGAAATCATTTGTAACTTCAAGGTCTCATTCGCTTCAGTCCGTTATGATTACGATAAAAATATGATAAATAGCAGTTTGCAGAATAAACACACTGGTTTTAAGCACATATAGTTTAACCGTTTACTGCACTACGTTATTCTTCTAGTTATTTACCAATGAGAAAATAGCTTACTTACACGTTGCAAAATCTACAATTGCATTGCAAGATCAGCAGCTTGCATATCATTCAAACTGTGCTGGAGATAAAAACACAAACAGCAAATTCAAAACATAATGCATCATGATTAGTCATTACTGTGTGTGAAAACTCACTGGCCAACTCAATTAAAAAACAATGCAGATTATCGTGATCATCTTAATACACATGCAACTCTGTTTTGACCTTGTATTTTCAAAATGTGTTTAGTCTGACCAGAGTTCAGCGCTCAGAATTGTTTTTTTTTTATATGGCGTGTCAAGTTGAGACCCTGGATTCTGTTCTCTTTATTTTATTCTTTATTTGACAGGGACAATGGACAGTAAAAAAAAACTGCCCCCGAATTAGCTACAAAGCTACATTTCAATTGCTGTCCGTGGGCAGGAGAACTCACATTACACACCAAAAGATCATTAAAACCCCCCCCACAAATGAAAAATATATACGACATATCAGTCAGACATTACATAACAGTAAAAACTGCAATCCAAATTACTACCGAATATCCCCCAATATACATACACTATAAGACATCACGCAATTTCCAAAATGTAATCCCCCAAAATTATAATACCACAACAAAACACAAAAATATTCAATGATCACAAACCTGATTTTCAAATGTAACTTAAACTGTGCAAAAGTAGGACATGTCTAATATTATCCAGTTATTAACAGCTCTACAGAACAAGTGGATCGACCAAACTCAGTTACTCTAACAGTCCCGTCTTGACGTAGTGCGTTTATTTTTTCTGTATGCGAAGACACAAATGCTTTAAAGGGTGAGGGTGCAAGATCATTAACAATTTTGTACATTAAACAAAAATTGTAAAACACAATTGCTTTTGAATTATATGATAATATCTATTAGGTTTTTTTTGTCAAATACTTTTAAAGCACGTTTATATAAGGTATATAAAGGTCTAAGAGTAGATTTTCCTGCTTATGACCGTGAAAGAATACAGTAAAAAAAAAAAGTTGAAGGTGACTCCGTATAAATCAAAAATTTCTAAGTTGAGATGTCACAGCGCAGACTTTTTTTTTTTTTTTTTTTTTACATGCTTTTCAAATGTTAAATGAGTGTCTATAACTCCAAGAAATCAATGTCACTATTTCTGAACTCCTGAAACGCCTCCATTGTAGTCTTGAGTTTCTTCCGGGAACAGGTCTCAATATTCCTCATTATAATAATTAATACGCAGAATAAAGGGGCGGGGCCTGGTTGAGTTAGTCAGTAGTGTGTTAAACTGATGGTTATGGTAAGGGGCGGGACATTTCCCAAACACACTCGAAGCGCTCGACCAATCACAACACACTGATCCAGCCGACCAATCAGAGCACAGTGTGCTTTTCAGAAGGAGGGGCTTCATAGAGACAGGAAGTAAACAGAGCGTTACTGACAGACTGGGAAGAGAGGAGCCGCAACAATGGAGAATATGAGGAAAATAATGCATGAAAACCTGTTCAAGAGTTTCTTTAAAGGAAATCACAAATTTCCAATAAATTTTATGGAAACTTTTTTCCATGGTTTCAAATTAAACCTCCAACACACCACCCAATCTGGTCCCACCAGTGGGCCAGTTATTATCCCCTACTGGTAGAATTTGGAACTGCACCATTATGGAGGGAAAAAGCATTGTTTTCTTGAACTAAAAATGAATGTTGATTCATTAAAAACTAAAAGGGAATAAAAACTCTTGGTCTGCATGAACAAATCAAATCCACAGCACATAAGCACAGCCTCCCTACAAGTAAGCAACTCCCACTGGGATCAGGGTGATTGTTAGCGCACACATTTTCAAATATTTACAGCAAAAGTATATCCTCCATAGGTCTCTTAAACAATTGGAGCACTGGCCAGCCCCAATTTACTCAAAAGAGAGCACGTTATTTACTCAGCCTGTAGATCAATACCTGCTAGGCCTTTTGCAGTGGCCAGTTTTGATTATATAAGCATGTCGATGCCAGAGTTTTCCACTAGATTCCATGGGGGAATGGGCAAGTATTGACCCACTTTTCCTATTCACAGTTAGCAGCTTGAGCTCATCATACTACATCTCTGCCTCAACCCCGCCACACCTCAAGAGAAGTGAAGCTGCCATCCAAACACATTTATCAATGAGCCAGGCAGAGATGGGCTTCTTTAGAGAGACACGAAACCGCAGATTGATTTACGGTGTTTACTGCAGATTAGACAAAGCCATTCTTTGTGCGCTTGTAGTGGGACAAAAGACAATGAATATTTGATGTGGCCACAGACTCTGAAAATCAATAAAATCTTTGTGGTTACGGCTTACTTCTAAAGCACAATATTAAACTGCATTAACAGTGGTGAAACATTACAGTGTTAAGCAAAAGAAATCAAAGATGGAAGTGGCTGAGTGATAGTTTTATGATGAAGATGAAAATACATTGTGTTAAGTGTCAAAAGTCTGATTGTTTAGAAAAGTAACAGTTAGCCTTTCCTTGACAAGCAGAATGATTTTAGGAATCACGTTACGCGCCAACATTTGCCACTCAAAAGTATTAAGGATTTGAACATACTCCTAATTCTAAGTATGAGCAACGGTAATAGTGAAGTGAAGGTGATGCATGTAAGATTGGGGCGTGGCTACTGTAGAAGGTGAGCGTTTGGGGCGTGGCTACTGTAGCAGGAGGAGAATTTGTGGCGTGGCTACAATAGCAGGTGAGAGTTTGGGGCGTGGCTACTGTAGAAGGTGAGAGTTTGGGGCGTGGCTACTGTAGCACACGGAGAGTTTGGGGCGTGGCTACTGTAGCACACGGAGAGTTTGGGGCGTGGCTACTGTAGAAGGTGAGCGATTGGGGCGTGGCTACTGTAGAAGGTGAGCGTTTGGGGCGTGGCTACTGTAGAAGGTGAGCGATTGGGGCGTGGCTACTGTAGAAGGTGAGCGATTGGGGAGTGGCTACTGTAGCAGGAGGAGAATTTGGGGCGTGGCTACAATAGCAGGTGAGAGTTTGGGGCGTGGCTACTGTAGAAGGTGAGAGTTTGGGGTGTGGCTACTGTAGCACACGGAGAGTTTGGGGCGTGGCTACTGTAGCACACGGAGAGTTTGGGGCGTGGCTACTGTAGAAGGTGAGAGTTTGGGGCGTGGCTACTGTAGAAGGTGAGCGATTGGGGCGTGGCTACTGTAGAAGGTGAGCGTTTGGGGCGTGGCTACTGTAGAAGGTGAGCGATTGGGGCGTGGCTACTGTAGAAGGTGAGCGATTGGGGAGTGGCTACTGTAGAAGGTGAGCGTTTGGGGCGTGGCTACTGTAGAAGGTGAGCGATTGGGGCGTGGCTACTGTAGAAGGTGAGCGATTGGGGCGTGGCTACTGTAGAAGGTGAGCGTTTGGGGCGTGGCTACTGTAGAAGGTGAGAGTTTGGGGCGTGGCTACTGTAGCAGGAGGAGAGTTTGGGGCGTGGCTACTTTAGCGGGGGAGACCTTCAATACATCATCATGTACCTGTTCAGAAAGACAAATGTACCAGTTTATAACATTGATGTGTCAGCTGTGGTGTGTGTCCGGTGCAGATGCGTTTATATTATGAGTGAAATGCTCGTGCTCGCTCTAGACAGTGTTAACCGACTCAATTGCTTACTCATCACACATGGCAACACAGCTAAAAGTACCTTTTATTGAAAGTAGCCTACTTTTACCTGTTGAGACATGCCTTCATAAGCAGCCGTAAGAACTGTGATTGTGATGTTTAAGGACGCGCAACATGAGAAATATAAATAGGCCACTAGTGTTGCAGAAACTACATCACCTCTAACAAGCATCAATAACTGCTATTAAGGTTTATTCGCACATTATTGAAGCCAAACAGGTCACATGTGGCATTGAAGCCATTGGCAAGCATAATGATTGGTTTGACAAAACAAATGGCAGTGTGTGCGTTTGGGTTGTGATAATTGCTCAACGAGAGAACATATAATGAAGTCTAACAGCTTTGCCAAGATTCCATCAGCTACGATCAATGAAACACACTGTTAGCCTTCCGCATCGATCACCTGCCAATCACTGTCTCCCAGCAACAAACACAAGACGCAGACAAAAATGAAAATGATTATCAATGTTTCCACTCCGCATCACAAGGTTTTATGAACGCATTAGCACATAAACAGGCAACAGGAAAATGAGGAATCACAGCAGGAGTGATGCACATTTCTTTCACTTTGCCACATTTAATAAAAAAAAAAACTTGAAATGGTATAATTTGCTCGGGTACTTTATTTATTTATTTTTTAATTAAATTTTTTTAGAATAAATTTTGATCTGAATTGATTTGTGAGATCAAAAGTGAATGTAGCCACGTCACTCACTGCACACTACATTGTACACTTCAAAAAAAAAATCAATGCAATTTCAAAAGGCCACAGATGCACCTTAAAATGACATGAAAGCTTGATAACACACACCGCCTTTCTTCTGCATTTGGTCGTTCCCTTTCATTTTGTGAGCGAATGCAATCAAGCCTGATCTTTGCAGCACTGATTGCAGGGCTTTGATAGGCTATGCTTTACCCTTTTACTGCCCTGCTAATTAGAGAACAGAGCGAATGACTCTATTGAGAGTCAGAAAACCCTTGAATGGTGTTTGAAAAGCATCACACAGGTGAAGAGAAAAGCATGTGCACAATGAGCCGCACACAACACACACCGTGGCCTCATTAGTTTATTCTCTTTGAGCTTTTGTAGGATGAACACACGGGTGTTTTCGAGACTCTATTTCAGAGGAAACTGAGATCGAAGGGACGCGTCGATCGGCTGTTTTCCAAGAAACATCCCTCCCTTGTGGAACACTGTGTTTTTCTCTCGCTCTCGCTCTACTTTCTCTCTCTCTCTCGGGGGCATGGGAAGTGGGGGTGCCCCTGTTTTCACAGGATTGAAAATGCAACGCAAATTTTTGTTCATGTATATTTATTCATTTTTATAGTAATTTATTTGTAATAAACACTTTAAGTGAGCTATTTAAAAAGTGTTCGACCTATTTATATGTTTTTTTGTAAACATACATGCAGAGTGTGACGTCATTTTGTGTGAGCTTAAAAAGAAATTGTCCGCAGACACTCCAAATAAAAAATAATAATTGTCCGCAGCCGCTTTACTCCTGAGCGCAAGTCCACTGTCAGTGTTGTGTAAGGCAGGTTTGTTGTGTTCATCTCTACCTCATATCACTGTGCAGGCTCTTTTACTGTATATGACAGTGTAAACAGCCCAATAACCCTTTTATTTAAAGGCTTAAATTATGTCCCGTAGAC
>NC_136885.1:35182852-35265352 GCF_949152265.1 Phoxinus phoxinus
CAGTTGTCGGGAGCAGATTATCTCTCAGAGCAACAAAGAGAAGAGCGGCTGCTTCAGTTGTGACGGGTCGTGCTCAGAAAGCTCTCGCACAGATCAAGCACGAGTGTGTGGACACTTTCCAAGACGACACACACACACGTTCTGATGGCCTCTTATGTGTTATCTTTTTTTTTTAGGTTGGCTACCAATACATTTTAGGATACAGTTTTGTATTCTGATATATGTTTTTAAAGCACTTCACGGAATGGAGCCAGAATACTTACAGTAGCTGAGCTTATTAAAGAGTCAGTTCACCCAGAAATGTAAACTCTGTCAGCAATTCACCTTTGGCTAAGCCCCGCCCCCCTTAGTTACTGTTGCTAGGTCCGTCAACTTCATCTGGGCTCTGGTTTGTTCTCAACATGGCTTATGCTGTGACGGCTCGTCCTGATGAAATTTTATCAAACTTTTATAAAGCAGCAAATAAAGTGTCTGATAGAAGTAGGCAGAAGCGGCTCAGTGTGCGTTCGAAGGCTTTATTCAAGACATACCGGCGAAACGCAACAACAACAAGATCCAAATAGAGGCAAAAGCATAACGGTCACAGTCAAAACATGAACCACAGCATATCCTAATGGAGACGGAGACTGGGACTCACAATATCAGGAGCAACACTGTTCATGCAGAGCTGGGTCTCTATTCACTTCTATAATCGTTATTACAAAGCAAACGGACTACGCGAGTATAAAGTTGTATTATTAGCAGCGTGTGCTAGCGTATCAACAATTAGCGTAGAGAACCGAAATCATGACATAAAACTGTCTAACTAGTATAACTCACAGTAAGGTTAAAACACAAAAGTGTGTTGTTGATCTTGAGGGGTTTCGCTGACTGAGGACGTCCACACAGTTTAATCCAAAGACGACACTTGTCAGGATTTGACCGGTTTTGGGAAGGGAAAAAACGGACCCCGCCTCCAACCTCTCTGGGAAACGTGTATCTGTGTTACAAACGCCCCAGACACAACGCTTAACCATATTTTTGGTAAAACTACGACGGTAATAGCCTGCCGAGACCAAAGATATGAGACGCCGGTGTTAAAGTCAATGGAGCGCTGTGAACAAGTGTCGGACCGCTGTGGAGCTCGTTCATGCTGTGCTGTGATTGGTCAATCTGCATTCTAGGGCGTGGCTTAGCCAAAGGCGAATTCCTCTCCCTCATGTTGTTCCCCGTCAGACTTTCCTTCATCTTCAGAACACAAATGAAGGTATGTAATACCCGATTTCTAAACTTAACAACTATCTTATTAATTATTAATAAGCAGTAATTAAGTTTATTGAGGCAAAAGTCATAGTTAATAGTGAGAATTGGACCCTAATTTAAGTGACGTATATTTAAAAAACACATTACCATTGAAAAGTTTGGGCTCAGTAAGACTTATTTTTAAAGAAATTATTAATTTTATTCTTTATTCAGCAAGGATGCATTTAAATTGATCAAAAGTGACAGTAAATACATTTATAATGTTACAAAAGATTATATTTCGAATAAACGCTGGTCTTTTGAACTTTCTATTCATCAAAAATTTATTAAAAATTAATTTAATAAATCATCATATTACACTGATTTCTGGAGGATCATGTGACACTGAAGACTGGAGTAATGATGCTGAAAATTCAGCTTTGATCACAGGAATAAATTACACTTTACTGTATATTCATATAGAAAACTGCTGTTGTAAATTGTAATATATATATATTTTTAAATAATATCCCCGTTTTTCTTCCTGTATTTATGATCAAATGAATGCAGCCTTGGTGAGCAGAACCCAAACTTTTGAATGGAA
Organism: Phoxinus phoxinus; assembly: GCF_949152265.1. Taxonomy (NCBI): domain Eukaryota; kingdom Metazoa; phylum Chordata; class Actinopteri; order Cypriniformes; family Leuciscidae; genus Phoxinus; species Phoxinus phoxinus. The sequence goes on from NC_136885.1 coordinate 35,184,678, forward strand.
TTGTATTTCACAAAAAAAAATATTTCCAAGCCTGGAAAACCAGTTAAAATTCCCTGATATTTCCATGAGTGTGTGTTGAATGAGTTTTTGTTTGTATCTGTGAGAGAGAAACACACACAGCTGCAGCCTCCGTCTCATCACTGACACACACACACTGTCATTACATTACTAATGGCTGAACAAATTGCAGTCTTGGTGGCAGATAAACCACTATGAGGGAGTATTTATAGAGCGAGGGACCAGGAGGAGGACAACAGACACCCCTTGTTCAACTGGTGCACACACACACACACACACACACACACACACACACACACACACACACACACACACACGTTTTTGTTCATGTTGTTAATGTTAGTTTGTTCATGCTAGTTCACAGTGTATTAACTAATGTTAACAAATACAACCTTTAATTTTAATAACTAATATTAAATTAATAAATTAATATTAACTAAGATTAATAAATGCTGAAGAAGTGTTGTTCATTCTTAGTTCATGTTAACTAATGAACCTTGTTGTAAAGTTGGTAACACTTTATTTTAGTGTCACTGTTACATGTAATTACTGTAATGATAACTATAAATTATGCATAATTACATGCAATTAACATGTAATTATGTTATAAAAAATAAATCATCCTAATCATAACCCTATAGGGTAACACTTTATTTTACGGTGCCCGTGATACAGAGTAATTACATAATTAAGTACTTAGTAGTAGATGTTGTAATAACATGTAACTACATGTACTTAACATGTAATTAAGTTATGGAACAGCCTGTACTTACACATTGTAATTACACACATGTAAGAGGCAGCTACTGTTACACATATGTAACAAGCCGGGTCAGTTACATATGTGTTACCAACTTGGTACAATGTAATTATATAAGAAAGTACTTAGTACTACACAATGTAACAAAAAGTACTTAAATATGTTACTAAGGTGTGAAAAGCCTGCAGGGGTAACATGGGCTGTTACGCCTATGTAATGGTCAAAGTCTGTAACACAGCTGTTAATGTAACCGGGAGATCCAGATCTGTACTTTAGTTTGGATTAACTCACTAGTTCACAGCATAAATACATGTAGTAGCTTCCTAATTACATTGCAATTACATAATATTACACAGGGATTAGCTACGTAAAATAAAGTGTATCAAGAATGTACTTAAGTGTACTTCATGTGTATCTACATACCTTATCCATCTGTACACATGAAGTACACTTAAGTGCAGTCTTGATACACTTTATTTTACGTAGCTTATCCCTGTGTAATATTGTGTAATTGCAATGTAATTAGGAAGCTACTACATGTATTTATGCTGTGAACTAGTGAGTTAATCCAAACTACAGTACAGATAAGGTATGTAGATACACATGAAGTACACTTAAGTACAGTCTTGATGCACTTTATTTTACGTAGCTAATCCCTGTGTAATATTATGTAATTGCAATGTAATTAGGAAGCTACTACATGCATTTATGCTGTGAACTAGTGAGTTCATCCAAACTACAGTACAGATAAGGTATGTAGATACACATGAAGTACACTTAAGTACAGTCTTGATGCACTTTATTTTACGTAGCTTATCCCTGTGTAATATTGTGTAATTGCAATGTAATTATTAAGCTACTACATGTAGCCTATTTATGCTGTGAACTAGTGAGTTAATCCAAACTACAGTACAGATAAGGTATGTAGATACACATGAAGTACACTTAAGTACATTCTTGATACACTTTATTTTACGTAGCTAATCCCTGTGTAATATTATGTAATTGCAATGTAATTAGGAAGCTACTACATGCATTTATGCTGTGAACTAGTGAGTTAATCCAAACTACAGTACAGATGGATAAGGTATGTAGATACACATGAAGTACACTTAAGTACAGTCTTGATACACTTTATTTTACGTAGCTTATCCCTGTGTAATATTATGTAATTGCAATGTAATTAGGAAGCTACTACATGCATTTATGCTGTGAACTAGTGAGTTAATCCAAACTACAGTACAGATGGATAAGGTATGTAGATACACATGAAGTACACTTAAGTACAGTCTTGATACACTTTTTGTTACATTGTGTAGTACTAAGTACTTTCTTATATAATTACATTGTACCAAGTTGGTAACACATATGTAACTGACCCGGCTTGTTACATATGTGTAACAGTAGCTGCCTCTTACATGTGTGTAATTACAATGTGTAAGTACAGGCTGTTCCATAACTTAATTACATGTTAAGTACATGTAGTTACATGTTATTACAACATCTACTACTAAGTACTTAATTATGTAATTACTCTGTATCACGGGCACCGTAAAATAAAGTGTTACCCCCTATAGTATGTACATGTAGTTAATTATATTATTACTCAGTAATTAAATGTATAGTTACAGTGTAACGTAACAATGACACATTACAATAAAGTGTAACCGTAAAGTTTTACTGAAGTTAGTTCACATTCCATTAACTAATTTTAACAATATTTTAATAAAATATTAGTAAATGTTGCAATTAACATTAACAAATGCTGCAGTTCATTATTAGTTCATGTTAAGTAATGATAACTAATGCTCCTTATTGTAAAGTGTTACCCAAAAAAACATATTTAAGGTTAAAGTGCTGTTAATAAAATCTACAAGCTGATCAATAAGCCAATTTTTGATATGCTGACGTGCAAAATTGGCTGTGATATGAATATGGATCTGAACGGAAAGCTCGGAGACTTTAATGCCGTAAAAATGTTGGGTTGTTTTAACCCAATTTTGGGTCAAATATGGACAAACCCAAACGTTGGATCAAAAATGCAATTTAAAAATGTAACCCAATGGCTGGGTTTGTCCATATTTGACCCAAAATTGGGTTAAAACAACCCAGCATTTTTTTTTTTAGAGTGTGCTCATCAAGCTGCACAACACGGCTGTTCTCCGGGCAGTTTTCCCAGGAGTCGGAATTCACAATTTGTGACGGTGCATTATTCACACATAAGCAAAAACAAAAACTGTTGGAACGCATTATCATGAGCCATGAATACGGAGCTGGTTTATTCATGGCACCATTACAACCCATCCAATCTGAGTCAACATGCATTCAAAAAGCCTTTGCATTTCACGACTACAGGCTTCATAAAATCATGCAAACCACAAAATGTGCGAGATTTCAGTGCAGATATTTTGCAATATTAAAATAAAACAAGGTTCATTAGTTAATGTATGAACTAACATATGAGCAATACATGTGTTACTATATTAGTTAATATTTGTTAATGTAATTTAATAATATTACACTGTTTGTTCATGTTAGTTCACAGTGTATTAAATAATGTTAACAAGTGCATCCTTTGATTTTAATAACGCATTAGTAAATGTTGAAATTAATTAGAGCTGTGAAACGATTTGTTTATATAATATATGTGTGTGTTGTGTATAATTATTTTGTAAATATAAATACACACACATGCATGTATATATTTGAGAAAAATTTTCATTTATATACTGCATATATATTTTTATATCATTTATATTATATATAAATAACACATTTTTCTTAAATATATACATGCATGTGTGTGTATTTATATATACAAAATGATTATACACAGTACACACACACACACACATATATGATGTAAACACAAACTTTTATTGTGGATGCGATTAATTTTAGCTCGAAAATGAATATTAACTAAGATTAATAAATGCAGTAGAAGTATAAAAAAAAAAATCATGATTTGTTATCACAACTTTTTATCTTTTGTCAAATCAACTTCGATAACTAATGTGTGAAGATGACACTATTTTGAGTTTCTGTTTATTAAACCATTCTTCGTCATTGTATTAACTCCAATTTTGAATTACAACGAACTCAAAATTTTAAGGCAACTTGCTTTTTAAGTTAAAAACTTGCATTTTTTTTTTACAGTGTAATGAACCTTATTGTGAAGTGTTAGCATTAAACTTTGCAATGTTAAAACTTGTCTTGGTTATGAATGGATGTGTGTTGCATAAATCTTTCTGGAAGTGTCCTCACCATCTCATAGGCGGTGACCACTTTCTTCAGCACTTCGGGCAGCAGGCCCTGCGCCTCCATGCCGGGGTACTGGTCTCGCAGGTTGAACAGCAGAAGCGGGCTAGCGTCCGGGCCGCTGAGCCGCGGAGACAGCGCTAGGATACACTGCTTCAGGTTAGCCACCGCGGACAGACCACACAGCTCTTTAAACGGCACGATGGCATTCTGTGGAGGACAAGCGTGCACATTAATGCTTTACAGCTCGGGATCATGTCTCTCTCCACATGTTGTGCTGCACCATTCATTCAAATTAAACAGTAATTGCTATAAGGCTGCGGTTTAATTAGATAAATATGAATATGTGCTGCGAGTTTCAGAGTAAAGCATGGCTCACTTTAATGCACATTTGTAAACGCATCAAAATAAGTATTAGTATTGCAATGTCAAATAAAATTATTAAATTACTTTTTTTTTATTAATAATTTTTCTTAAATACTCTATCTTTATATACTCTAAATGTATATATATTTTTGCATTTAAAAAAAATTGAATTAATAATAATTAGTATTATATATTATATATATATTATTATTAATAATAATAATTATAATTAGTCTTATAATACATATTATACAAGTAATAATAAAATAGTTACTATTATAAATATCATTATATAAATAATAATAAAAAGTATTATATAAATATTATTATTACTACATATAATTATTATTTTTATTATAAATATAAACATAAATATTAATAACAATAATTATTAGTATTATATCAATAATAATAATAATTACTATTATAATTATTAGTATATCAATATAATAATAAATATGATAATCACAAAATTCATTAAAAAAAAAAAAAAATTACAATCAAAATTTTTATCAGAAAAATCCCTTAGATTTTTCCACAATTCATGCAGCCCTTTTTCAAAATAGCTTACAATTTAATAGCTACAAATTGTACAATACTGGCTGGCTACGCTTATGTTCGAAATGGAAACAAACATACTGTGCATACATCTTTAAAATAAGATTTTATATATATATATATATATATATATATTATTATAGTCATATTATATATATATATATATATATATATATATATATATATATATATATATTTTTTTTTTATAAAAAAATAAAGCCACATGACCTCATCAGATTGCATATTTAAATCAGCAAGTGGTGTCTACCAGTAGTTATAATCTCAGAAATAAATACATTATAATGCATAAACTCTTAGCAGTCCAATCAAAATTTGATTCAATAAAAAAAAATCATGGCTGATAATATCACAGTACACTGAAAATGAAAGGTAGAGTGCACTAATATATATAGTAATCCAGTTCAATAGTGCACATCTCATCCGGGTATGATGCATATTGCATGCAACACATTACATACTGTACATGCACAGATATACATCACACACAGCAGAAACAGGACGAGTGTAGTACGGGCTTTACACACACCGGTGACCTAGTTGTGGGAGGTGGCGAGAAAACAAATGGCAGCAAGATGCCGACTTCCCCATAGTGAACGTCCACGAACAAGAAATGCAATAGGAAGTGGTTTCAGTGTGTGTGTGTGTGTGTGTCTTCTACAAAAGCACTGCTCTGAATGTGGGAGGAACACGTCACTTTCCTCTAGTGTGTTTTAAACACAAACAACAGCAATATTAAACAGGGCACATTCACACAGTGTAAATAGTGAATGTTGCAGAAGCGCCTGGAAATGTTTCCACGGGAAGAATGCAATGTAAACAGAGCTATTAAAACACCCGTAATGTACAGTGTGTGTGAGGAATAGCTTGTGCTGAATAAAGCAAACACTGAAGCAGGAGACCGTGTGAATGCTGCCTCATCCATCCTCGGATTTAAAGCATTTAAATGTACAATCATTGGGGATGGGTGTTTTATTAAATAACCATAATATACTCATTATGTTTTTGCTGGCAATATACAACTAAACAACTAAACAACAATTTAAATTATTCTTGATTCAAAACTCTGTTTCAACCATTTATTAGCATTATTATTCTGAAAAGATAAAGTAATGTGTGGCATATATATATATATTAGGGCTGTCAAAAGATTAATCGCTATTAATCGCATCCAAAATAAAAGTTTGTGTTTACATAATATATGTGTGTGTACTGTGTAGAATTATTTATATATATAAAAACACACACAATCATGTATACATTTAAGAAAAATTGGTTTATATATAATATAAATTATATAAATGTATATAAATGCAATTATTTCTTAAATATATACATGAATCAATGTGTGTGTATTTATACATAATAATTCTACACAGTACACACACATATATTATGTAAACACAAACTTTTATTTTGGATGCGATTAATCGTGATTAATCTTTTGACAGCCCTAATACACACATATATATATATATAGCGCACTGGAATAGACTTGGGTGGTATCCAAAGACTTTAGGAGCAACTTAAGATTAACCATATAAAAGTGTTTAAAACACACATATTTGTGGATTGGAATATAATATTTCACAACATAGTTAACAATTTTACTATATACCACAATGTGAATGCTGCTTCATCCATCCTCTGATTTAAAGCATTTAAATGTGCAATAATTGGGGATGGGTGTTTTATTAAAGGTAGGGTAGGTCAGAATTGTCTAAAAAAACTTTTATTCAAATTTGTTTAAACTGTCTTTATATACCAATACATAATTAAAATGCAAGTACTCTGAAATAGAGAGTATAAAATCTGAGTGACTCTAGTGTATTTAATCTTCAATAAACACAGCTCATTAATTCCATTCAGTCCCACCTAAACACGGATGCGCGACTGCGTGTGGGCGGAGCCAGTAATAGCGGCGGTAGTCATGGCGACGGAGAGTGACAGTCGCGCAAGCCAATCACTTGTTTCGTCCCGGTAGGAATTAATGAGCTGTGTTTTTTGAAGATTAAATACACTATAGTCACTCAATTTTTATACTCTCTTTTTCAAAGTACTTACATTTTAATTATGTATTGGTATATAAAGACAGTTTAAGCCAATTTGAATAAAAGTTCTTTAGACAATTCTTACCTACCCAACCTTTAAATAACCATAATATACTCATTATGTTTTTGCTGGCAATATACAACTAAACAACATTGTGAATTTCTGAATTTGAGTTTTGTGAATAAACTGATTCTTGATTCAAAACTCTGATTCAACCATTTATTTGCAGCATTATTCAGAAAAGATAAAGTGTGTGGCATTTTTAATATACAGTTTCTATTTTATATAAATACATATATATATACACAGGTATATATAGCCTATATAAAAATTTAAGCACGCACTGGAATAGACTTGCAAGGTATCCAAAGACTTTAGGATTAACATAGATAATTTATTATATACAGTATTAAACTATTTAGACGGAAGCTCGTTTTTATAGCTAATAAAGTTTTAAATATGGATTTTTTTTTCTTACAGAAACCCAAAAGGTCTTTATTAACCCCCTGGAGCCGTATGGATTATGTTTTTATGATTGATGGATGCATTTTTTGGGCTACAAAACATCACCCCCCATTCACTCCCATTATAAAGCTTGGGAAAGCAGGATATTTTACTTCTGAAAGAAGATAGTCATTTACAACTTGGATGGCTTGAGGCTGAGTAAATCATGGAATACATTTTATTTTTGGGTGAACTATCCCTTTAATGGTTCATCACTTTTGAACAATAGGTGGCGCTGTGACCAAATTGAAGTGGTGTGGTCAGAGTAAGGTCACAATGACAGATGCACAGTTTGGTATCAGTGTGCCAAAGCATTGCAGAGATACAGCCTCAGTCATGGTGGCATCAGGCCTCAGCTTTACGAAAACGGTTTCGTCAGTCGATGATGATACGATTTGATCTTGGTGAAAATCAGACCAGCGGTCTAAGAGGAGTTTGAAAACGTATGTTATTTAAGAAAATCATAATGGCGGACAGGAATCGGCCGACTATAGCAAAATTGGCATCTATGTTCTCGGCATGACTTTTCAGAGCAGATTCATTACAATATGCTAATTTATTTTTAGGGCTACATGATTAATGTAATCGATTTGGCCCTAATACAAAGCATAAATGTACACGATTAATGTAATGTAACCGATTTGGCCCTAAAACTAAGCATCAACAAAAAGAAGCTGCATTCAAATATTAATTTGATTATAACTGCTCCTGGAATATGAGTGAAGGTCATTCTGACAAAATTGACAATATGTGACCCTGGACCACAAACCCAGTCACATGGGTCAATTTCTAAAATTGAGATGTATACATAATCTGAAAACTGATTAAATGAGCTTTATATTGATGTGTGGTTTGTTAGGATATGACAATATTTGGTCGAGACACAACTATTGAAAATCTGGAATCTGAGGAGCAAAAAAATGTAAACATTGAGAAAATCTCCTTTAAAGTTGTGCATTTATGTTCACGATTGTGCTGCATTCACTCACAAAAATACATGTTTTATATATTTACGGTAGGACATTTACTAAATATCTTCATGGAACATGATCTTAATATCCTCATGATTTTTGGCATAAAAGAAAAATGGATAATTTTGACCCATACTATCGCCACAGATATACCCGTGCGGCTCCAGACTGTGTGTGTGATCCAGGGTCACATATGTGCATCTAAAGGCAACAGACCAAAAACAAATTGAAACACCATCTGCGGTATAATCTTAAGACGACGAAAAAAAAAAAATATTTCCTGACTTCAAAATGCTTTCCTGTTATAAGAAAGCGCTCCTTTTATCCATGAGACGGCCTAATCTCTTCTTAAGGGGATATAACTGACACATGCCTCAGGACATGCTAACCCGGTGTTATGCAACATTTTCCACATTAAATATTAAAAAGGATTTTGGCTGATCTCCTACCTGTAGCCTATATATATATTATATATGAGTATATTTTCAGTTCTCATGGCTAAATAAGGGACTGCGGTTGATCCTCGAAGTATTTTTGTGCCAGTCTGACAAGTTGTGCAACCGAGGAATTACAACTGATTAAAATCAGCTCTTTTGTTTTGTGTTTATCAGTGCCAGAGATTTCGGTTCAAATGCTCTTGGCCTTGTGAAGAGAAACGTCCTGTAAGCGGCGCTTCCTTCTCAGGGTCGACTTTCTGATGTGCACTACATTTGAGAAAACTTTCTCACGCTATGAAGAGAAGACACTTGCCACAATGAAATAAGGCTGGAGAGTCTTGGCAAGCTTCAAACTAAACATTTGCTGAGTCGAGGCATTTGCATACTTTGCAGACACTGAATGGGTGAATCTCACAAAAAAACTTCCCAGATTATATTTCACATACAAATCTAAAGAAAGAATTGATATTTTCATTAATCGTCCCACAAACAAGACCCCAGACCACACAAATATCATTACCATAATGCTGATGTTTTTTTTTTAAATACAGCAATGATTTTTTACCATAATATTTACGTAACCCCATCAAAAACATATTGAACAAAATCTAAAATAAGATGTACATAGATAATAAACAATAACACTACAACAATAAAACCAACCCCCAAAATGTAATTACCATAATGTAATATGATTTTATTAATATTGCATTACAGCAATGATGGTATGCTGCTTTAAATAAATAAATATTTTACATATACAATTTATTTTTATTTATTTAGCCATGTATAATTCATATATATATATATATATATATATATATATATATATATATATATATATATATTCATATATATATATATATATATATATATTTTTTTTTTATATATATAAAATTGATTTCTTCTTATTTTAGATTTTGGGATGAATGCAACAATATTCACCTAAACATGTTACTTGTGGGTTTATTATGTCTTTGCATTCATATTCACCTTATTTTGCAACTTTTGAAATATTTTCATGATTTGTTATCACAACTTTTTATCTTTTGTCAAATCAACTTCGATAACTAATGTGTGAAGATAACACTATTCTGAGTTTCTGTTTATTAAACCATTCTTCTTCATTGTATTAACTCAAATTTTTAATTACAACGAACTCAAAATGAAGGCAACAAGGTAACTTGCTTTTTTAAGTTAAACCATTTTTTTTTTTTACAGTGTGGAAATAAGCTATTTTCTTTGAATGTGTTTGACTTCAGATTCATTAGCGCCGATAGGCAGATAACTAGAAGAATAAAAAAGACATGAGCTACAAACCAGTGTGTTTATGATCATGATAATGAAATTAAAATGTTAACAATTAAAAGTTTGCAATATAAAGCAGCATAACGGACTGTTTTGGTTTAGGTATAAAAACTGTAAGCAAATGACAACGGAAGCCAGACACATTCAAGTTACAAATTGCAAACACCTGGGGCCTCATTTATAAAACTGTGCGTAGGATCCGCACTAAAAGTGTACGTGCGCCCGAAAGCCAAAAATGGCGTGCGCAAAAACATATTCAGACTTATAAAACCGTGCGTACGCCAGAACCTGCGCAGAGTTCATTTTATAAATCCCAGTCAGCGGGAGATTGTGAACATGTGTCTCCTCCCCGAAATAACCATACATGAGCTTACAACGCCTAGTTTTACTATGCATATCCTCATCTGCATATCATTTGCATATTATTATTCATCCACGTGATTCCATGTTTAACGGTACAAGACATTAGGAAAATATGAAATACGGATGTGCCGTCACATTACATTAATAAACATCATTTAGTAGCCTATCCATGCCTTGTTTTTGAATAAATAAATCAAATAGTGTAAAATACATTTCAGAGAAAGTTTTTCTCAATCTTTTCCACTGACCAAAATAGTCTTTTTAATTGATTTATTTTAATGGAAACAGATCGACCTTGTTGTGCATTATATTTGCAAAATCTGCTACTATCATGATAAGCGATTATCTCTGTAGTTAAAACATTAAAACACAACATGCCAAAGGAAAAGTGTTCAAAAGCATTGCATCCACAACAAATATTTATTAAATATATATACATATTTGTAACTTTTCAGTAAATTTCATGTAGTTTAAGTGTTTAACTCCATTAATGAGAATGGCATATTTAATCTAAATGTTTAGCAGAAGTAAAACATAGTTTAAATCATTATTTTATTTAAACTGTTATGCACTGTAGCCTATTTATGATTAGGACTCATAATGAAGATTTACGGTTTTACTTCATCTGCCGTTAGATATGCGTCAGTTTCACTAAACGGCCCAACGCGCTCGCTGGCGCGGACATTTAAGGTGTGGATATTTGCTTTAAGCGATAGGCTTGGTGAGTGAAATTATATTTGTATTATCTTTCTGTATTATCTTTCTGAATGTATGTATAATTTTATTTTGATTTTCTGTCTAAAAGTGACCAAAAAGACATGTAACTCCAGCTCACCATCGGTGTCGCCAAACTGCTCCATCTCCAAAACGTTCGTACGCATATGTCAGAGTTTGCGTGCAGGTGCGCACATTTACCCGTCAAGATTGTTTTTATAAATCACAACTTATGTGTGTACGCAGCAGTTATAAATGAGGCCCCTGCTCTTTTAATAAAATCAAATAAATAAGGTGGATATAGCCTTTCTGGCATTCATTTGAAAACAAGTCACGACTCTGATCCTGAATAAGGTGAGCGTTATCTCACCTGCATGTTCTCTCGGAGATCAGTGGCCTCCTTTAGTGGCTGTGCAGCAGATTTAAAGACTTCATCTACAGCTTTGATGAGAAGTATCCTCATGCTGGCGTATTCCCGACCCCGCTTACTCTTGCGGACTGAAAGCCCCCTTTTGTGAGGCTTGCCCCCGCCACGGCGGTTTGTAATGGCCACGTGGACGAAGAGCCAGGCGTGTGGAAGGACTTCACCCGTCAGCGACTGAAGGGGAATGTGGCGGAAGCCTGGCTGAATGCATTCAAACGGGATCGTGTACTGACCGATAAACTCGTCCCCAATGTAGTCGTCATCCAGAACGACAAAGCGCACCATTGCCAGTTCCGGAAGGTTAATCTGAAACTCGAAACTCTCATCAAAGATGGGGTTGTCGCCATTCTGATGGACCGTTTTAGTCCTTTGCTCTGCACAATCCGCAGGGATGCCATGGATTTCAACGTAAACGTAGGGATCGACCACATCGCCTTTGGCGCCTGAGCCTTTGGGTTTGGGGAAATTTTGTCCGCTAATGATCTTTATGTGAAGGAGCTGTGGAGACACTCCCGGGACTGAGTCTTTAGTATTGGCACTGAAATAAGACACCTGCTCCCTCATGATAGCTGGGCGTAGAACGTAACCACAGTTGCCATTTTGTCTAAACCAGCCGATGTTGAGGTCCATCATGAGACCTGGAGTTTGATAGTTCATTGCTACTATTTGACAGCCACATTTCCAAAAGTCCTGCGGGTTCATGTTGCTGGAATCGATTCGCATTGGGCTTGGGTAAACCCTCGCTAGGAACTTCTTGTTGTAGTTAACGAAGTCACCAGGGTGGTCAGTAGCACAACGACTGGCGAACACCTCATTGAACGAGCAGAGCTCCCAGTGCTTCTGGTTCTGGAAAGCAGTCTGAAAATCCTTAAAACTAACAGACTTGCATAAGGTTACCATTTCGGAGAGATCCTTGGAGAGCTGGAAGTTCTTGGGTTGAACAACCGTCCGCTGTTCACTCCCGTCGCTGTTCATCCGCTGAGACATTTCCGCACCCTCGTCCTCATCCGTCACCTCGCCTTCGGAGCCGGTGCAGTTGCTCGCCAGTTTCTTTCCTTTCAGAAGAATCTTTCCCTTTAAGTCCGAGGGGGACGGAAGGTAGCTCTCGTCGAGGTTAGGAGGATCCGAGTGAATTCGGTCTCCTAGTATTTTCTTCAGGTGCTGAAACATTACCTTCTGCTGCTTCAAGGAACAGTGGTTCTCCAAGCATAGGATCAGAGGAAATTCTGAGGCCACGAAAGCATACTTGCTAATGATGTCGATGACGCTGCGAAAGACAATCTGCGAAGTCATCGTGTGGCCCGTGTAAATGAGGGGTTCGTTATCCGGCCCGTCCCACACATCAAGTTCCACACTCCTGCAACCCATCTTTAGGGCACGGATGTAGCCGGTAATGTCCGAGGGACCCTTGAACTGGTCCTCAATCAGGTAAGTATTGTGAGACGAGTTTATGTAATAGTGGGAAAGCGGTTGGTTCATGTCTTGGCATACTGTTTTTTGCTCAGGATCAAAGATGTGGCATTCCCCTGACATGAGGTAATTGGTAAACCCATCCAGGGAGAGCCATCCCTTGAGTTGCCCTTCCTTTGAGGGTTCATACTTCTGAATAACTTCCACACTAATGTCTTCGCTCACCTTCGCCATGCCTTGCTCGGCCTCCAGAAAGATCATCAGATCCTTGGTGTCAAGGAACTCCTTGTTGCTTGAGAACTGCACCAGCAAAAAGTAGATTTCTGGTCTCGTGCAAACGTCGTGAAAGACTTCGATGAACTCCTCCTTGGTCACGTTAGAACCGGTTTTATCCCTCACTTTGTGCAACTCTTTGAACTTCAGCTCTATCTTGACATTTTTCACTCCAGGACTTAAGTTCTTGATCAGCTGCACGGCCGAACAAAGACTAATGCATTTTCCCCCGATGACGTCGGCTTCGTCGAATAGGTCGCCAAGCCAGGACGCACGCATGTTATCCTGACAGCTCTGAATCATATTAAGAGTGTGTTTTCCGTACGATATTAAGTACCTGAGTCCAGTCACCCATATATTCGCTACATCGGCTGAATTTGCCACTAAATCAAGCGATTCGTAGTTCTCCCCGTAGATGATGGAGAATGCGCAGTCCTCGGAAATCTGATCCGAAATTCCATTGGCCCTGAAGGTGTCCGTGTTCTTACCGGTCCGCACTTCTTTAATTGATTTTATGTCAATCTTCGCCTTGTCAGACTCTTTTTTGGACGGCTCCCACCGCAGAGACTGCATGTCGGCGTCTAGGAGAAAGTACCGCTGGTAGACTCTAGAGTTGGAGCGCACCTTCCTCAGTTCAGACCCGTCCACCATTGAATTAATGCAGTCGCTCGCACTGCTGATCTTCTTCTCCGTCGGCATGCTACTGAACGACACCGTCTTTTTCCTTTCCTTGCACCGCCTGGAACCATCCTGGAAAATAAAGCAATTTATCATCAGTATTGAACTACTGGAGTATACTATGATGAACACTTTCAAAAAGCATGCTTAGAAAGTACACATTTTGTTTGATTATTCATGATTTTATTTCACTTTCGGTACCTGCCGTTCAAAGGTTTGGGATCGGTATGATTTTTTAAATGTTTTTAAAAGACGCCTCTTCTGGTGACCAAGACTGCAATTATTTGATCAAAAATACAGTAAAAACAGCGAAATATTATTACGGTTTAAAATCGCTGTTTTCTATGTGAATATAAAGGACATTTTAATTTATTTCTGTGATCAAAGCTGAATTTTCAGCATCATTACTCCAGTCTTCAGTGTCACATGATCCTTCAGAAATCAGTGCAATATGATGATCTGCTGCTCAAGAAACATTTATGATTATTATACATTTTGAAAACAGTTGCTATTTAAGACCAGTCATGTGCAATATAGTAAATGGTGTCATTATTGATAACATGTTGATTTTAAAATATAAACTACTGAAGTTGCATTTTTAAAGTATGTAAATTATCATACAATAATACAAACTACAGTTTTCCTGTATTTTCACTGTTGTTGTGATAATGCATCACTGTGTTGTGACCAAAAAAACAAGAACATCATTGTGTCCTTTTCTTTTATACCACCCTGAGCCTAGAGGCAGGAAAATATTGAGCTACACCAGGCTTAATTAGGAAAATAATTGCATCCGTTTCACAAAGAGAGAGAGAGAGGTCTTCACTGGGGTATGTGTGGTCTAAGAAAAATGCAATATAAATGTATATGTTCTATTTTTATCACATATCACATATAAAAGATGCACCGGTCGGCCGTAAAGTAGTAATAATAATAATAATAATAATTCATTACATTTATATAGCGCTTTTCTGGACACTCAAAGCGCTTTACATAGAAGGGGGGAATCTCCTCAACCACCACCAATGTGCAGCATCCACCTGGATGATGCGACGGCAGCCATATTGCGCCAGAACGCCCACCACACACCAGCTTACTGGTGGAGAGGAGACTTAACCAAGGAAACCCAGTGCTGCTGTTCTATAAGCGCCCCCTACTGTCAGAGAGTGAATTTGCATTTTATAAAGTCCGTCTAGTATTTTTTATGTAGCATAATTTCACAAAGCTAAAATCAGAGCACGCTGGTTTTGCTTCAAATTTTTAAATTATACAATCTAAATCAAAATTTTAAATCAAAAAAAAGTGTGTAGGTAGCATCTTCGTTTTGATCTTGATTAAAATGCAGTGGTTGCCTCTAATTTCAAATGGCTTCAGACATATATCGATTTTTAAGCCCAGTTTGGCCTGTAATAGAGCAATTAAACATCAAATAAATGTGCTTTAAAGCGGCACTCGGTAACTCTAGCCACCGCTTTGCTGATTTTCTCAACGAGCTCCCCCTACAGCTGCGGTGCGTATATTTTTCACATCACTGTCGTAAAGTCACTTGCGGCGCGCCGGCGCCCTCCTCCCCCTTTCTACCGCTGCTCATGTGCTTTTGTTATGGTCGGAGCCGGTGTGGTGAACAAATGAGTCCCAGACGCACCAACTTTATCGTGTGGAGCTATGTCTACCGAGGTGGGTAATACATCATACACAGTATCATAAAGCAGTTCGTGTTTCTCGTTCTTTCTCGCTTCTCACGAGACTTTCTATTTTCAACTTACCGGGACGTTAGTCCCAATGTTGCAAGGCTGGTTTTCCGCCTGGGAACGCTGGGGGGAGCGGGGAAAGTAACCATTCTCACCAGAACAGATTATTTAACCATCCAAATGATTTCTAAACGGATTTATTCAGCTGAAAAAGTTACCAAGTGCACCTTTAACATGGAAATCCGCAACCGGTATATTAGAATTGGCCCATTTGCTGGAAATAAATAAATTAATTAATTAAATCGGCACTCGGGTTCATCATTAAACAAAGAAGCTGTATTAGGATAAAAGTGTTTAAATTACGTTTTTAATTCCAAGTCCTTCAGATCTGATGATAACGAACAGAATCACTGAAGGAAAGAGGAACAAGAACTACAACTGACTTCCAGCCGCAGCCTTAGATAAAATCAACTGAAAATTATTGCAAACCAGACTAACTTTATTTCTGTCATTTGTCTACAGCTCTTTTTGAGAATTAACAGGTTTAGATGTTCATGTTTTGCTGAAAACTTGAAAATGTGGTCACCGTTATGGTGATCTGTGTTTAATTTAGTCTGGCGGTTTGACTTGTCTTTTCATGTTTGTGGTTTTTGTAACAGTGTTTTGCTGAAGCACATAAATTGTTGTAAAGGAAGCCAAAAACACAGATGGGCAGATTATAAAGGTTTAATCATCATAAAGGAAAAAATATTGACTTGATCAAAAGTAGTTATTTGATATTAAAAGTTTTTCAGTCTGTGCATTAAAAAAAACTACAGTGTATTTAAAAATAAAAATGCCTGATCTGTGCCAACAAAATAATATTGGTGAGAATCTATTGATATTAAATATTTACTTTTGGGCAGTGATACAATTAGTGAATTATTCTACTTTACAAACTCACAAAAAAAGCATAGCGTTAAATTGCCCAACTAAATGAAACATTGATCACCATAATGTGACCAAACATTTCCAATAAACCATCAACATCTAAACCTCTGTTAATTCCCAAAAAGAACTTCTGTAGATGAATTACAGAAATAAAGTTAGTCTGGTTTGTAATAAGAGAGATTTAATGTCTTTTCAGTTGTAGTTCTTGTGTTTCTCTTTTGATTCTGCTCGTTATCATCTGGAGTCTTCAATGCTGGTAATAAAAAATATATATATTTCTACATTTTTGTGTGTGCTATTTGCAGTTACTCATTTTAAATGCTTGACTTTTAAGGAATTAATCTAATTAATTCCTTAAAAGTCAAGCATTTAAAATGAGTAACTGTAAATAGCACACACAAAAATTGAGAAATATTAATAACAGGCAACAGGTTATTTGTTAAATTGAATTAATAATATTGCTTGTAACCTGTTACCTGTAGTAGATTTAGTGTATTATTTTTTATAGTGTATAATTTCTAAAAAAAACAACACTATAAACCATTATTTCTAAAAAACAGATAATTGCATTTAAATGAAAGTGTTTTGAGTGTAAAAGTGGCAAATGCCTAAAAAGTGTTTTGAATATCACCGGTTTCCAAAAGAATCATTACAATGTGAATCTGTAAAATAAACACAATTGAGATTAAAAAAGAAGAGGCTTATGTTATGTAAAGCACTAAATTCACTGGATTATCCACAAATAGGCATTCATGCATCACATGGTTATATTTAAATGACTTCCATAATCTTATTTCCAGGTGAAAGACGGGATCAATGAGGAAAAATGAAGCTTTAATCTACTTGTGACTGGATCACGAATACTCAGCATTACATACCAGAATGGAGTCAGATTCATTTAATAATAGAGAAAATAAAGAAAGAAAAATGTATAATGATATAGTTTACACATACAATGATATATATGGTTACATCACCCATCTTTACGTGTGTGTAATGCTCAGAATACACATTATAATATTAGGCCGAGCAGAAACTGAAGCGTTTGCTCCGGGGACCATGACAGAAGATACGACATTATATAACACACTCATTCATTCATTTTAATTACAGACCTTTGAGCTGTATCTATTCCAACATGAAATGACAATAAATAAGACTTCTCTGAGAGTTGTGACGCTATGATCTGTTTCCATTATGCCAACACTTTCCAAATTCCAATAATTCAAGTAAAAAAAGCATTGTTTTTCGGCACACTAACTAAATTTTTTTTTTTTTATGTTGAAAATGTGAAAATGATGGTGATTTAGTCTGACGGTTTGTCTTGACTTTTTATGTTTGTGGTTTTTGTAACAGTGTTTTGCTGAAGCACATCATTTGTTGCAAAGGAAGTCATAAACAAAGATGGTCAGACGATAAAGGTTTAATCATCATAAAGGAAAAGTGATTGTTTATCTCATAAATGATCAAAAGTAGTTATTTGATATTAAAAGTTTTTCAGTTTGTGTATTTAAAAAAAACTACAGTGTATTTAAAAAGAAAAATTCAGGATGTCTGATCTGTGCCAACATAATAATAATCTATTGATATTAAATAGTTACTTTTGGGCAGTGATACGATTAGTGAATTATTCTACTTTATGATGCTGAAAAATATATCACCTGATCATCTTTTTTTTCATGCACTCTAAAAAATGCTGGATTGTTTCAACCCAATTTTGGGTAAAATGTGGACAAACCCAGCCATTGGGTTACATTTTTACATTACATTTTTAACCCAACGTTTGGGTTTGTCCATATTTTACCCAAAATTGGGTTGAAACAACCCAGCATTTTTTAGAGTGTGGCGTCCTTTTGCAACAAATGATATGTTTTGGTAAACACTGTTACAAAGACCACAAACTCACATAAAAAGGAAAGAGTTAAATTGCCCAACTAAATGAAACATTGATCACCATAATGTGACCAAATATTTCCAATAAAACATCAACATCTAAAAATAACAATAAATAAGACTTCTTTGAGAGTTGTGACGCTATGATCTGTTTCCATTATGCCAACACTTTTCAAATTCAAATAATTCAAGTAAAAAAGCATTGTTTTCGCCAGTTTTCATCACACTAACTACATCTGTGCTAAAGCTCTGCTCATAAACTTCAGAGGATTTTTACCCGTCAGCAAACACAGGCATTCCCATTGTCCCATGGCAACGCCTGTCCCATAGTAACCCTTGTCCCACGGTAACGCCTGTCCCATGGCAACGCCTGTCCCATAGTAACCCCTGTCCCACGGTAACGCCTGTCCCACGGTAACCCCTGTCCCATGGCAACCCCTGTCCCACGGTAACGCCTGTCCCACGGTAACGCCTGTCCCACGGTAACGCCTGTCCCACGGTAACGCCTGTCCCACGGTAACCCCTGGCCCATGGTAACCCCTGTGCCACGGTAACCCCTGTCCCACGGTAACCCCTGTCCCATGGTAACACCTGTCCCATGGTAACGCCTGTCCCATGAGAGGTCAGGCCAAAATCTGCTCCCCTCCAAACACCCGTCTCTCAATATGACGCGGCACTTAACGAGAGTAATGGCCCATGCCAGTGTCAATGGCTTTGGTCCACTGGAAGTTTACAGCTGGGTCAAAGGAAATGTGCTTTCCTGTTGGAAAGAACTGAGCTTTGGAGGTTAACCTATTTCTGGTTCTGCAGTGTGATCATAAAACATCAATGGGAAAATTAGCTTACTAAAATCCTTTTCCAAACTATTAATTTTCCAAACAATATGCAATACGTTTAAAACTATTCTATTAAAACTAATACCGGTAATTGTATACATATTTAACATTTATAACAATATCACTGTATCTTTGTCTGTTAAGTGTTAAAATCACACACATATATATATATATATATATATATAATATATATATATATATATATATATATATATATATATATATATATATATATATATATATATAATATACTATTGTATATACAGTTTGGGGTCTGTAAGATTTTTTTAATGTTTTTGAAAGAAGTCTCTTCTGCCCATTTATTTGATTAAAAAAACAGTAATAATGTGAAATATTTTTACAATTTAAAAATAACTGTTATCTATTTTAATACATGAATGTATAGTAAAGCATAATTTATTGATATGATCAAAGCTGGATTTTCAGCATCATTACTCCAGTCTTCAGTGTCACATGATCCTTCAGAAATCAGTATAATATGATGATGCTCAAGAAACATTTATGATTATTATCAGTGTTGAAAACAATTGTTCTGCAGCTTCATATTTTTTACAGAAACAGTGATACATTTTATTTCAGGATTCTTTGATGAATAGAAATTCAAAAGAACAGCTTTTATTTGACATATAATCTTTTTTAACATTATAAATGTATGTACTGTCAATATTTTGATCAATTTAATGCATCCTTGCTAAATGAATAGTATTACTTTAAACTGCACATTCTCTTCCTATCTCGCATGCTTTCCTATTTCCTTACGGAAATCTAAATGTTTAAAGTGACAGGCATCAAACAGCTCTTCAGTAGAGTAAGCTATGTATTGAGTGTGTGTGTGTGCGCGCGTGTGTGTGGTTATGATCCAGCACAAGAGTGTGTTCTGCTAGACTTGACGGGGTATTATTGTGCAAGCGGCCGGAGGCCTGGAAAAACAGCGGTCGACTCTTACATAAAGCACATTCTTCAAGTCTCATGCAGACTTTTCAGGAATTAGTCGAAACATTATCTTGCGCTTTAACCTTCTCTGCTCATGCCGACACGTTCAGGAAATGACTGAGTAGAAAAAATAATAAAAAAATTAGACAGTGATAAAAATAACATGACACACATGACAACACCGCGGACCACATCTACAACCGATAGGAGCCTTTGGCAAGATCATTTGTGAGAAGCAGAGCACCATCTGAGGAGAGACGCTCGCGGTCTCGTCACACACAACTAAGAATATCTTATGCACTTTTATTTTTTTGGCAAATACAAAAATATATAATTAAATGCTGCAGGCTAACACACATCTGAAATTTCAACGGGTTTTTGTCCTGATAGAGTTCAAAGGTACAAAACCGTTCAAAAGTTTGGCATCAGAATTTTTTTTTTAAGTCTCAAAAAGGCTGCATTTATTTGATCAGAAATACAGTAAAAAAAAAAAAAACAGAAATATTGTAATATTGTGAAATATTTTTAAAATTAAAAATAGCAGTTTTCTATGTGAATATCTAGTCAAATGTAATTTATTCCTGTGATCAAAGCTGAATTTTCAGCATCAGTGTCACATGATCCTTCAGAAATCACTATAATATGATGATTTGACGCTCAAGAAGCATTTATGATTATTATCAATGTTGAAAACATATTTTTAGGATTCTTTGATGAATGGGAAGTTCAAAAGAACAGCACTTCTTTGAAATGGATTCATTTGTAACATTATAAATGTCACTTTTGATAAAGTTAATACATTTTTTTATTTCCTCTTAACGTTTGAACGTTCACTATCGGGCCAGTAAACAAACACTCAGAACGCATTATATATATTAGATTATAGAAGACATTTTTGAAGGACTTTGAAAAGCATGACATTTTCCATGTCTGCGCTCTTTGACGTCACAGTTCAGGATAGTGAAAGATTTGAGACTGTGTGTGTGTGTGTGTGTGTGTGTGTGTGTGTGTGTGTGTGTGTGTGTGTGTTTCTCATCAGCCAATCAGTGTCGTCCTGATGTCATTATTCCTGCGGCTCTGGAGTGGTTGGTCACATGACATTTGGTTTGCACAGAACTGTTAGACAGGCCTGTAAAATTCCCCTTTCCAAGCAGCGCTGCAAGAGAACCCAGCAGAAACAAACAGGACTAACTTAATAAGTTTAGTTTCAGATCTTGAAGGAAAATCCCTGGCTTGTTGCTGAATCCTAATGCCAAACGTTCTCAGGAAAAGCCGAACCGCATGACTAAATATAATCTGGCTGATCTGAGAAGAGGTCAGACATGCGTTGACCTTTAGGTGTGGCCGGTTTCTCGTTCTGAAGTCGTGTCTTTGAGGCCAGGCGTCCTTCCCGAGGATTTCCTCACGGCGTTTAAGGGACGTCCCTCACATCCCAGAGCTAGAAAAACAATGCTGTAAAAACCCCTCGGTGTCTGAACAGCCGTTTCATTATTTCCGTTAAAAAGTCTATTTATGGCCAGTTATGTAATGACCGCCTTTTTTCAGGCCTGCTGGGATCAGGTCAGCCGTTTCATTGTTTTAAATGCACACAGTTTGATTACGGTTCACATGAACGCCGACATTCCTCATCAAATCACATTACTCTGATAAAGTCCTCCTGTAGTCATTCATTTTATTCTTTAAAACTCATCTTTGATCACCGAAATTACATATCAAAACTTTTTTTTCCTTGAAAAAAAATATATTCACGCCTTAAAATATCTTGAATGTAACCCGACACCCTTGCCTCATTTAGTATGCGTGGTGCTATGAATATGCAAATGAGCCCCGCCTCCACTCACTCACTCAGAGATCCACTGGTTGACGATCACACGTTGATCTGATTGGTTACAAGGTAGTGTGTGACGTCAGAAACACCAGCGATTTCAAACCGTGTTTTTGAGACTGTCTTTGGTTCACTGCAGTTTTAAGCAGAAAATACTCAGCAATGCTGTCGACTTATGAACTTACACATGGCTTAAGTGTATTAAAAACACCACATAAACACATAAACAACATTAAAAGCTGTATTTTCACCACAGGGGGACTTTAAAGATTGTACTATTTGAATTGCATTACATTTAAATGCATTTTCATAACTTGTTTTCGTTCATCCAAAATACACATGAACGTTTATTTTATTACACTTTATCTATTTGAATTCAGTTACAATAAAAAACTTCAGAAATCTCCCTTTTACAAACACCAGACTTTATTATAGTCTATATTCTGAAGGGTTTGTTCAAATATAATTTGCCTGGTTTATATTGCGATAAAACAATAACAAAAATGATCATGATATCATTTTTTTCTTAAGTTATAACCAAAGTTTTAAAAGTTGAAAATTTGACTTGCATACTTTATTGGTATGATATTGGTATAGTGTGTTTTTTTAAGTTTTTTTTTTGTGGGTTGCGCTGTGTATTTATATGATTTACACACTGTATGATTTTTGACTTATGTATTTTAATTTATAAAAAAGAAGCTATATCATGTTTACAATAGTGTTTTGTGCATTTTTACTTGCATACTTTATTGGTATTTATGATATTTTTTTATATTTATGATATAAAAGTTTTTTTTGTTTGTTTTTTTGGGCTGCGCTGTTCATTGTATGATTCATTTTTGAATTTCAATTTATGTAATTTGATTTATAAAAAAAGTTAGTTTTTGGTTTGTAGAAACGTTGTAGAACGTTCCCCAACCCTCATTTAATCATGTTTATTCTTATATGTGTGCATTCATACATCTTTAATCATAAATAAAACAGTATTATATGGACGCTTATAATCAGTATTAAACAAGCCATATCTTGTATTTATTTATTGTTTAATTAATAAAAAATAATCCGAGCACATCAACTATTAATTTACACCAGCATCCAAAATCAAGCTGACGTCACATGTGCATTTCTAAGAGACAAAACATGTAATATTAATGTGTGAAATGTGTGTGTCATGTTCTGATGATAAACCCACAATTAACTGGTTTCTACAACTTTCACTTAAGAGCAAAAATCTGCCTTTAAACTTGAAAGAAAAACAAATTTGACATTTATTGTGATAATTATCTATACTGACATATTCAATTGTTTACCGTTCTTGGGCCACATCATCGTCCAGCCCTATACAACATTTTATTTCTAAAAAATATGGTGACGATTATTATTTTTTCTGTGTGTTGTTGACAGTATTTTCTGATTTATGAGAGAGAGATAAATCCAAAAATCCCCTCTGAAAAAACCCTCTAACTCTTTTCTAAAAGAAAAAGTTTCTAAAACATTTTGAAACTGCATTTAACCAATGTTCAGATTTCTGTTCTGCAAATGTATGCAAATAGGTGCATATTTATTTGATAATGCAAAATTTGCATATGTAAACAAACACAAAGTTTCAGAAAACTGGGGACAGTACAGTGATTTATATTAGTTAAATATCCATTTGTAGTGTCTTGACTTGAAAAATGTAAAACTCTGATATATTATTATCTTCTTAACCAAATAAAAATAAAATATTAATGCAACAATGGATTTTAAAAAAAAGCATTAGTTCAGTTACTTTAACGAAAACAAAATGAAATGTAAAACTCTGATATATTATTATCTTCTTAACCAAATAAAACGAAAATATTAATGCAACAACGGATAAAAAAAAGCATTAGTTCAGTTACTTTAACGAAAACAAAATTAAATGTGTCCTGTGTGATCATAATTGAAATAATTGTTTCAAATCATGATTCACAAGCAGTTGTCTATTGTTCTTCCAGCTCCGAACACACACACACACACACACACACACACACACACACACACCTGAAAGTTTCCAAGAGATAAAAGCGCACATGTTAATTGCGGGATTAAAGAGAACGAGGGACAGAGTCATTAAGATAATCCAACAGAGGGATTTCCAGTGTATTTTTGCCTCCACATTTCCTCTGTGTTTGTCTGATAAGGCAGCGTTCTGCGCTTCCACCTGATTATAAGTCCCTAATGGATTAAAAAGCTGTTTTTTTCTGGCTAACTGCACCGTTCTGAACTGCGTGTCCCCGCGAGATATCCACCGGGGAGCCGCTATTTATCCGCTACTCTTCAATATGTCACTTTTTGTGATTACACTGCAGCACAGATTGTAGTGCTTTACTGAGAAAAAGGGGCTGGCATCTGCTGGATCGTAATATACTCAACACATTAATCACAATAACATGACAACATCCGGGCAATATCGCTTTAAAAGCCTCTCCGACAATGTGGGCATGAAATACAGTGACCCCGAAAAGTATTTGGACACCTAAGCCACAATTAAAAATGCATTATAACAGAATACAGAAATTACAAAAGCAGCATGAGCGAGCGAATACTGGACAAGCTTTTCTCAGAACAAACTTTGTTTTGCAATGGCTTTTAACCGTCTGCATGCTCAACATGTCAGGCCAGTGTTTATGCATAAACTATATATATTAAAACAACGTATTTAGTGAGCTGAGAGTGTTTTAAAGTGCCCCGTTATGCTTCATGCAGTGTGTGTAATAAAGCTGTTTGTGAATGTGTAAGGTCTGCAAAGTATCAAAGACCAAAGTGCAGATAAATATTGTTTTTGCCTCCCAAAAGAAATAATCGATTCTGAACTGCTGAAACCAGTCGGTATTTCCAGTCTCACTTCCGGCTGAACCCATAGATATACATAATAAAGGCTAGATGTCTTACGGCGGAGTCTCTAACGTCATCACCGGCGGCCATCTTGTCACAGGCAAGCTTTCTGGCGGGCTCTATGCTTCCTGATGTAAGGTGTACGAATCAAGGAACTGTGCGGCCGGACCATGGGTGCAGGCGTAATGATATGACGAAGCACCTGAAAATAGTCCCCAGCTCGGTAACTTCCAACATGACCGGGACTAAGTTTGTGTAGTTTTTAGGCGGCAAATTAGGTTTCCAAATAAATACGGTTCGGGATCAGCACCAAAGTAAATGTCATCTAAATCGTCTCGCACAAATGTCTCCATGCTACAAGGCACGCTCCCTGTGCAAGCAGGTCGTCACGTTGGTTTGTTGACGGCAAATGCTTCGTCATATCATTACGCCTGCACCCATGGTACGGCCGCACAGTTCCTTGATTCTTACGCCGGAATGAGAGTATAGTTCCTAGCCATATATTGTAAAATCGCAACTTTTCTTTTTCTGTCGATCTTAGTACACGGTTTAACTACAGAAGAGTCAAGTTTTAAATAGGAAAAATATCGAAACTCGTTGGTCATTTTGAAAGAAATGCTACTGGACTCATCAGAATCAATGATCTATGCTAAGCTATGCTAAAAGTGGTACCGTCAGACCCGGAGTTCGGCTGAATGGATTCGAAAACGGTAAAACTGTTTAACTCTGGGGGA
Source organism: Phoxinus phoxinus (assembly GCF_949152265.1). Lineage (NCBI taxonomy): Eukaryota > Metazoa > Chordata > Actinopteri > Cypriniformes > Leuciscidae > Phoxinus > Phoxinus phoxinus. The sequence continues at coordinate 35,210,512 of NC_136885.1, forward strand.
GATGTAAAATGAGCCTATTTCCAAAAAAAGTGGAGTATCCCTTTAAAATAGCACAAGAGAGGAGTTTAAAAACAAATGAACTATATTTGAAGAGAAAAACTTTCCAAAGTTGTGCACGGTCGAGCAAGATGTAAAGGCTGGTTCACACGGCAGGATAATTAGGCCGATTTTAGCCCCGATTCCCCCCTTCCGACAATCTTAAGGACGCTCCGATTATGGTAAAATAATCTGATCAGATATTCCTGCCGTGTGTGGTGTCTTCAGACTACTCTCGTCTGCTCGGAAGGACGTCGGGACCGCTCCGATCTCAAATCGGGGATATACAACACGTTGGATTTTTTGGCCTGATTTCTCCTCGTGTGTGGTGTCCCCAGGGGGCAAACGAGCAGGCAGCCTGTGGACTGTGGCGTGTAGCCAATCAGAAAGCGAGGTGACGAGGAAGCACCGGGAAACAAAATCAAAACAGCCGGCGGTATGACGCACCAGAAAGTCCGGTGGACGTCGGAGATTGAGGATAACTTTTTTTTTTTTTCTGTTAAAAACAAACTATCGCCACTGCATCCTCTTCGTCCGCCATGATTGTTTACTCTGAAGTCACGCTTGATCTCGAGGGATTTTGCGAGATTTCCCGTCTGACCTGGGAATGCTCGGGTGTCAAATCGGTTCGTGTGTGATGTGTTGATTTTGCCGTGTGGTTACACACCACACACTGTACGACCCAAAACTGTTACGGCCTGTTCACACCGGGACGAATTTCGCGCGCAATATTCGCCGACGTTTAACGCCTCGTGACTAAACAAAGGGCGCCAATGTGAGTGTGCACACCGATGCGTAAAAGCGTCATTTTTTTAAAAACCGCCTCGGGTTCGTTTTTTTGGTTTGACGCGCCGCGTCATAAACTATCCGACCAATGAGATTGCCGCTTTTGCTCACGTGTCTAGAGCTTCTGAAGTTACAGTAAACACAACTTGGGGGCGCTCAAACACAAAACGGTCTTGCCGAGCGTAACGCGAAGAAGACATACGGCAAGTATAGCGTCTACACTGCCGGGAAGAAATAAGACGAGGAAGATGCAAGACAAGATGAATGTAGAGCTGTTGGTGTCGGAACATAAAGAACTATATGACAAACGTGCCAGCAACTACGCGGGGTATTTCTGTTTTACATTAAGCGCCATCTAATGTCAGGGAATGAATTTGCATGTTCACTCGGCTCATCGTCAGCGAAAATCGCTTGGGTGTGAACACAAAAAATGCGTTGAAAAACGCTGACGAATAATGCGCGCCGATATTCATCCCGGTGTGTACGGCCCTTTAGACCCGTGATTTTTTTATCGCCGTGTGTGGGGTCTCTCAGGTTTGGAAAATCGTCCGACAATTTTAAAATCGTCCCGTGTGAACCAGGCTTAAGACGGAAGCAAAATAGAAGCTTGAAGAATCGGTCACTATGGGACACGTCCAGTGAATCACGATGCAACTTTAACCTCCTACACACACCGCACAGCAGCAGCGCGCTTCTCCAGACGCTCATAAAACATGTGAGGTGTTCCTCTCAGCTCAATAATGGTGGCGTGGATTGCTAATTGAGTCCTGCATTACAGAGTAAAGGACTGACACGGCGGCTATTGCACTTCAAACACGGCCGTCTCTTTCTGCACACAAGAGCTTTTCCTGTGAAGAAAGCGTCCAATTAAAGTGTTCTCCGATGAATATGAAAATCAAATCTGAATGCACCATGCTGGGCGACTCTTCTTTATCCTCTGAATTGATGCAGGCTTTTAAAATGTATGTCTTTCACTAACAGAATAAGAAAACCCTTTAATCACGGCAAAGAAACGTTTAGGGGTGAATCTCACAAAACCTGTCAAAAACATGTTATATTATGGGTGTTTGTGTGTGTGTGTGTGTGTGTGTGTGTGTGTGTGTGCGTATATATATATATATATATAATATATGGGGAAAAGTGTGTGTGCGTGTGTGTGTGCATGTATATATATGCATACATACCCACACACACTTTTCCCCATGTTATATATATATATATATATATATATATATATATATATATATATATATATATATATATATATATATATATATATATACGCACACACACAGATACATTTACGCTGATGCTTGCACATATATATATATTTTTTTATTTATTTTTTATTTTATTATAACATGATAATCTAATAAGTAACCATTGAAAATAATGGGAATTACAAAAAATAATAACTAGAAGAAAGTAATAAGAATTTAGAGGGAAATGTGCTTAATATCCATGGAAAGAACATCCCAAACTATTATAAAAATGTCAATGTTTCTAAAACTCAGTTTCATTTTCTTTGCATAAAAAGCATATTATTTTTTCTTTTGATTTTGAGGTGAAATACGACTTTTCTCATGAGTTGTATTCGCAGTCTCTTGTGTTTGCGTAGAATCTTTAAAAAATAAAAAAGTCTAACAAGAACTTTCTGATTAAAAAGAAAAACTGCTTTAAAAACCAGATGGGGTAAAAAGATAATCTGGACATTTATTTTCAGAACATACATGTTTTATTTAAAAGTCACTTGCCGAGGAAAGTGGCCGCACTATCTGCGCATTTACATAAATGTGTCAAATATATAAATATAGCAGTTCAAGCTACTGATTTATTCAGATCTAGCAGGAGGCATTAGTTCGGAGCACTGAATGTGTGACCCCAGCACATATAAAGATCTCTATAGTGATGATAAATGAAGCATTCGGTGAACGCTGACCGTTATCTGTCTCTGCAATGCCTATTAGGTCTGGTTTCTATCTAATCCATATCAAGTGGCTTATATAAAGACTGAGACTGAATGACGCCACAGACAATGAATAGGCCATGAACGACGTGGCGGACCTAGAGCTGAGTTCACTCATTTAACACACTAGTGTTGAGCTCAAAGTGCACATTGACCTTTTTAACGGCACACACACACACACACACACACACACACACACACACACACACACACACACACACACACACACACCTATACTGGACACAGCAGAGCGTTCATTAACTAAACACTGATGATGATACTTGTGCTGGGACACAGAGGTGGACTACACATCTCTACATTAATAATATGTTTGGGGTCGGAATAATTAGGATGCATTTAATTGGTTTAGTGACAGTAAAAGTCTCTCTGTGGTAAAAATCAAGCTTTTAATGTTGTTTATGTGTATATGTGGTGATATTAATAAGCTTTAAAGGGGTGGTTGAGTATGATTCCACTTTTCTAACTGTAGTTAGTGTGTAATGTTGTGTTTTCTAACTTTGGTTAGTGTGTAATGTTGTGTTTTCTAGCTGTAGTTAGTGTGTAATGTTGTGTTTTCTAGCTGTAGTTAGTGTGTAATGTTGTGTTTTCTAACTTTAGTTAGTGTGTAATGTTGTGTTTGATCATAAACAACATCTGCAAAGTTACAACGCTCAAAGTTCAGAGCAAAGGGAGATATTTGCTTTTAAAGAAATCGCTTTTTAAGAACTACAACAAACGGCTGGTAGGAACTACACGACATTCCTCCCGTTAGTGACATCACCAACCCTAAAATTTACATAAACCCCGCCCCCAGAACACGATTTATAGATTATCATGACAGAATATGCTAATCAATGACTAGAAGATAACTACACATAAGCTTCATAAATTCATCAACTAACCATTCAGAAATGTCCTGTTCTTCTACATGTCGTCACTTCTTCTCGAGTCTCTCCATCATTGTCTCGATTTGAACATAAAAGCCTAAAAGTTTTAGAAATTTTCAGTGCGTGCGTGTGTGATAAAAGGACAAAAGCTGTTGAAGCTCCGCCCCCTGTGGCGGGAGCAGCAGCTCATTTGCATTTAAAGGGACACACACAAAAAAGTGACACTAACATGCTATATAAAAATATCTGTGGGGTATTTTGAGCTAAACTTCACACACACACTCTGGGGACATCAGAGACTTATTTTACATCTTGTGAAAAGGGCATTACACCCCCCTTTAACACAAACCATGTGTAAATTCATAAGTCGACAGCATTGCTGAGTATTTCCTCCTTAAAACTGCAGTGAACCAAAGACAGTCTCAAAAACACGGTTTGAAATCGCTGGTGTTTCTGACGTCAAATTCGAGCTTGATTTGCATAAAATGCTACTATTATATTGACACATGCAAGTTTCTGACCATGTATAAAGTCACACTCCCAACTTTGACGACGCAATGTTTATTCAGAAAAATACAAGGTATCCGACGCCCAACAGCAACAATATACACATTTTTAGTTTATCATCACCAACAAAATCATATAGCTATATAACCTCATTGCGTTCACATTAGTTTCACATTAAATGCGACTGCTTTTAATATAATATCCAGTAATATTGGTTACAATAATATGCCATTTGAAGCTATGCATGTTTGTGCAGTTTTGTTATATGTTGTGCTCGGTGGCATTGGATTTTTTACTCATCAAAAAAAGCTTCATGTGAATAATATTGTCATGTGTTTTCAGCTGCTGATCTTCTTCATACCTCGATGGAGGAAAAGGCTGACAGACGGTGTTTTAAGGGCACAGACTGGTCTGTCACAACCCACGCGTCAGCAATAACAGCCGTTAAAAGTGCTGTTTTACTCACAGAAACGAGAAGAATGGATCTATGGAACAAAGACAGAGATAAAGTGTAAAAACAAACACGACAGCACCTGCTTTCTGGCAGAGGCGTTTTACATGTTTACTCCTGGAGTTCAGGAATAGCAACTCATTATAGTAACAGGGTTGCCCTCAAATTACTGCCAGGTCATTGTTTTAATCTCAAATAAAAAGATTTGCACTCATTTCCTTAATCTAGTGAGAGTTTCTAAATTTGGTGTTACTGTAGCTGACGCCCCTGAGAGACCTCCTTTCACAGAGCGAAGTGTGCAAGTCCGTTAATGATGAAACCACATCCTCTGACAGCAATGAAGCAAACACACACACACACACACTTATATCAAACGCGGATTAGGACATACGCAATCCTTCAGCAGAAGTTACTCACGGGTTACAGACTCGATCCGGTCACACAGAAACGCCCTGCTTTTAAATCTTTCCTCAAATTAATCTGGAAGAAAATGACTGTGTTTCTCTCATGCTTTTAAAAGCTCGCCGTGTCTAATTCAAACTAATTTGTTCTTGAAAGCTACAATGCATCTTAAAAAGTAAAAATGCAATTTATACAGAGAGAAAATTAGCATGATAACAGTCTCGGCGGCATTTGCGTGAACTATAATTACTATCAAATTGACATGATGGATCTTGCTCGAGACATGGCTTCGCAGTTAATGCATGTGCTGACATATATTACACACGCAGATCCTAAAATAATCATCTGAGCTTTAATGAATAATGTCCAGCCCACTTCCAGTGAAATCTTGCATTAAAAAACTGAGATTCTCAGTTAATTACAGGAAGCGTTTCAACAAGTCCAGTCAACTTGACGTGTCAAAAAACTGAGATTCTCAGTTGTGAGATAAGGATAATGTCAAACAGCCGGACTGAGATTTACTGAAGACGTTTGTTGCAAGACTAAAAGGACGTGTGAAAATTATACTTTTTTTTTTTTTTCAAACATATGAAGCCCACAGAGGACTAGGTCATAGTACTATTCAATCTAATAAAAGATATCTCGACAAAACGAGTGTTTTTCTTGAGCAGTGACATTTATAATGTCACAGAAGTTTTCTATTTAAAATTCAATTGAACTTTCTATTCCTCAAAGATTCCTGGGGGAAAAATGCATCACAGTTTCTTCCACATAAATATGAAGCAGCAGCTCAACTGTTTTCAACACTGATAATACACTCAAAAAAATGCTGGGTTGTTTCAACCCAACTTTGGGTCAAATAAGGACAAACTCAGCCATTGGGTTAAAAATGTCATTTAAAAATTTAACCCAACGTTTGGGTTTGACCATATTTGACCCAAAGTTGGGTTGAAACAACCCAGCATTTTTTAGATTGTAATCATAAATGTTTCTTGAGCATCAGATCTTCATATTATACTGATTTCTGAAGGATCATGTGACACTGAAGACTGGAGTAATGATGCTGAAAATTCAGCTTTGATCACAGGAATAAATTACACTTTACTGTATATTCACATAGAAAACTGCTGATTTAACATTGTAATAATATTTCACAATATTACAGTATTTCTGATCAAATAAATCCAGCCTTGATGAGACTCACCGACCCCAAGGGTTTGAGCCTTAGTGTATGATGATGTTATATATACATTTCTCATGCAAAATTTTGAACTTGAAAATTCACATTAGTTTGATTTACGCCGATACGGTTTATCTGGTATAGTGTATCATAAAAATGCTGGGTTGTTTCAACCCAATTTTGGGTCAAATATGGACAAACCCAGCCGTTGGGTTACATTTATAAATTACATTTTTAAAACAACGTTTGGGTTTGTCCATATTTGACCCAAAATTGGGTTGAAACAACCCAGCATTTTTTAGAGTGTACGGGCCGTTGAATTTTTTTGAAAAATAACGCACACCCGAGGTGTAATTTTTCATTTTTTGCATTATTTTTCTAATAATTCAACTGCCCATGTCAATTATTCCTTACCTATAAAAGGAAACCTTGTATATGAAAACATCATAACTCCAATTTGGGTTATTTTGGCAACCCAACGCTGGGTCAACTATGGACTAACCCAGCGGTGGGTTACTTTAACCCAGCTGGTTGGGTTAAATCTTTGACCCAACACTGAGAAAATAACCCAATAAAATGACCCAACAGTCTCAACCCAGCAGTTGGGTTGAAAAAAATAACCCAGCATTTTTAAGTGGGACAACAACCCATTTTTTTCTGGTCATCACATCCGTGACGTTGACCAATAGGAGCACAGCTTTCAAACACGGCAAAACTAAAGAGACGATGGTACATACTTTGATGTTTTAGTGTCTGAATAAAATAAAAGACCCTACCAAAATGTGACTGCATTAAACCGTTCTGACTTAAATGATTAATAAAGGAGGGAGAGACGATATTGTCAGTGGTGCTGGTGTGGGCGACGCGGGTTTGAATCCGGCTTGTGTCATTCATATCCGGCTCCCTCTTTTCTCTCTGTCATTTCCAGTCTGCTTTCTAACCATCCCTGGCAAGAAGAACAACTCATGACAGATCTCGGTGAGTTTAAACACAACTCTAGACTGAGTCACATGATCATCCGGTGTCGATGATGATGATGATGATGATGACGCATACATTAATCAGTAACTTTGCTTTGGATATTTACAATCATGACTGTTGATAAGGATTTATGGTATACTCTAAAAAATTCCTAATAAAAAATTGGGTCAAATATGGACAAACCCAGCTGTTGGGTTAACTTTTTTTAACTAAAAATGTTAACCCAACGGTTGGGTTCGTCCATTTTTGACCCAGGTTTGGGTTAAAACAAACAACCCAGCATTTTTTTAGAGTGACACATTGCAATAAGGTTCATTAGTTAACTACCTTAGTTAACATGAACTAAGAATAAACAATACTTTTATTAAGCATTTATTAATATTAATTTCAACATTTACGAATACGTTATTCAAATAAAAGGTTGTATTTGTTAACATTAGTTAATACACCGTGAACTAACAGCATGAACAGCTTTATTATTATTAACTATTAACAAAGATTAAAAAATATTGTAATAACTGTATTGCTCATTGTTAGTTAATATATTAACCTTATTGTAAAGTGTTACCGGATTTTTACTTAGACTAATAAATATGACTTTTCACTGGCCTGGCTTATGACATATGACATGCTCATGATATATTTCACAATGATTTTGTTGTCAATATTTTAAAAGTGTTATAAAGTTGGTCAGTTCAAATTCCATCTGACTGAGTGATTCATTTCTAACAATTGTTTTTATACATGTCTCAATGTGACATTTCACACGCATTCAAATGTTGTAAAAATTCACTGTTACTAATACAGGTGCTTGTAATAATTAATATTATTCCATGTGTTCATTTAACTTCTAACCTTAATCCTTTATATTGGCACCATTACATATTTAAACCAGTAATATCCTATACTAAACCTAAAACAAACTATATATTATTTGAAAGCTTACAATCTCTAGTTTACATATTTAGTGACTGATTTTCAAAATATATTACAGAGGAGCCGTAATTTATCAATTTGCAACAAGAATATGTTCATACTCCTAAGGCGTTCAGACCTTTATTTTGAAATAGTGATGAACATAAAAAGAAAGAATGGTAGAAACCTCAGTTTGTTTTCATGCCAAGAGTTCAAAAGATAGCATCCGTTCAATTCTTTTAGAAAAAAAGCTCTGAAAATGTTTTGAATATAAAGAAAATAATAATAGATTCAGCATTAGTGATGTGTCAGCGAGCTATAATGCACATACGTGATCTTCTGTGTTTCTTAGAGGTTGAATTCATTTAAAAATCTGCCAAACTTCCAACACTACTTCTGAATAGGATGTCTACTTCATAAATTGTATGAAAATTGTAAAAATAATGGTTCAGACTCAAACCACATATGGAGATGGAGGCGCCCTTATATGGGCAGTGATGTCCACTAGTGGAGAAGTGTGGTACTGCGCCCAAACTAAATCTCACTGAACGCTCATTTCAAGAGATATCAACCTAACATTTAAAACTTGTTTTTGAAAATATATATATTTTATAAAATATGAATAATTATTTTTTTAACATTGTACATTTTCATAAACTCAAACTTCTATAACTTTTTTTCTGTTTAATTTTCTTCTTTATTTTTATTCTTCGAATTTATTTCACTTCTACAAAAATCTGCCAAATGTCTTCTTAAAAACAAGACCAATCTTACATCTATATTCTAAAGCATTCTTGAATTACAACCATTTAAGTTCTGAATGTGCATTTTTATGTATTTTAGAAAAAAAGGGGGGTGCTTGATAAGGGGTTAAACATTTATTCTAATTTAATTCCATTTATTTCATATTTTTTTCCAGCTCGAGTTTGAATTCTTCAGCCTTTTAAATAAGGCAGGAAGCGGGAAATGTGGAGAAAGAGAAACTCACACACACACACACACACACACACACACACACACTTGCAGGAGAAAGATATAGTCTATACTTTGTTCTGTTCATCATGAAAGGCTATTGTGAGGCTAAATATCAGTCAGAGATTTCCTGAACTAAAGAAGGCAGAAATATTAATATCTTCACCATCTACAGAATCTGCTGGACGCTGGAGCGAAAATCTGTGACAAAAGAGCAAAGGATTCAATACTATTTGTTTACAGTTATATATACTGTGTGTATATATATATATATATATATATATTAGGGCTGTCAAAAGATTAATCGCATCCAAAATAAAAGTATGTGTTTGCAAAATATATGTGTGTGTACTGTGTAGAATTATTATGTATAAATACACACACAATCATGTATACATTTAAGAAATATTTGCATTTATATACTGTATATACATTTATATAATTTATATTATATATAAATATTTTATATATAAATAACCAATTTTTCTTAAATGTATACATGATTGTGTGTGTTTTTATATATATGAATAATTATACACAGTACACACACATCGCGATTAATCTTTTGACAGCCCTAATATATATATATATATATGCATCTCTCTTGCCTCCCCTGAGCCCATTGAGTTTTAAAGTCGCCCTGTAGTCAATAATTTTATCCCTTAAAACTCATCTTCGATCACCAAAATTACATATCAAAAGTTTTTCCTTGAAAATAATATTCTTCATGCCTTAAAATATCTTGAATGTAACTCGACACCCTTGCCTCATTTGGTATACGTGGTTCTATGTATATGCAACTGAGCCCCGCCTCCACTCACTCACTCACTCACTCACTCAGAGATCCACTGGTTGACGATCACACGTTGATCTGATTGGTTACAAGGTAGTTTGTTGACGTCAGAAACACCAGCGATTTCAAACCGTGTTTTTGAGACTGTCTTTGGTTCACTGCAGTTTTAAGCAGAAAATACTCAGCAATGCTGTCGACTTATGAATTACACATGGTTTAAGCGTATTAAAAACACCACATAGACACATAAACTACATTAAAAACTGGATTGTCACCACAGGGGGACTTTAACATCTAAAGCGTGCGCTGGGTTTAGTGGGGGGGTAATTGAGAATGAATGGGGGAATGTCACGTGAGAGGAGGCAAATTAAAAAGTAAGTAAAAACCTTTTCACAATATTCCAATTTTGAATTTGGGGTTTTCATAAGCTCTAAGCCATAATCATCCAAATTATGACAAATAAAGGCTTGAAATATCTCACTTAGCATAATGAGTCTATATACTATATTAGTTTCACCTTTTAATGTGAATTACTGAAATAAATGAACGTTTGCACGATATTCTAATTTTTCAAATTTTACCTATATATATATATTATATATATACTGTGAGGATTTTGCCTCATTTTAAAACACCACTGCTGTATATAAACTGTATGGGTTAAAACATCTACACTCAGCTGAATATCTTTAGGCAAACACAGATGGTTTTTGAGCCAAAACTGCAACACTGCAAGAGTTTGCTTCAGGGATTCATGCACTGAAGTGCCTCTGCGGTTCTTTATTACTGAATCAGTCTTAATCTAATACGGGTCCGAATCATGGCCTGAATCAGTCAAACAACGCTCTGACTCACTGAATCCGTCAAACAACTCACTGACTCTCTGAATCAGTCAAACGACTCTCTGACTCTCTGACACACTGAATCAGTCAAACGACATTCTGACTCACTGAATCAGTCAAACGACTCTCTGAATCAGTCAAACGACTCTCTGAATCAGTCAAACGACTCTCTGAATCAGTCAAACGACTCTCTGAATCAGTCAAACGACTCTCTGAATCAGTCAAACGACTCTCTGGGCCCTATTTTAGCGATCTGAAACAAGTATCAAATGCGAAACGCAAGTAAATAGGAATGATACATGCGTCGGTGTACAAAGTCAATCGCGCTGGGGGCAAGATAGGGCCCTCTGACTCACTGAATCAGTCCAGCGACTTTCTGAATCTCTGAATCAGTCCAACGACTCTCTGACTCACTGGTTCAGTCAAACGACTCTGACTCACTGAATCAGTCAAACGACTCTCTGACTCACTGAATCAGCTCAAACGACTCACTAAACCGCATGTTATTCGTCTTCCTCAAAATGGGTCGAGAGAATCGTTACTGCATTATCTTTTAAAATAAATAGTTGGATAAAAATTACAAATGTTTTTGTGTAAAATCAGACCGTTTTTTAAAGTTCAAAATACATTGCTGCAACATAGTTTCAAAGTTTCGCTGTAATAATAAATGTAGTTCAACACAATTCATCACAATACAAAACTGTTGTCAACAAAAGAGAAGCTTAGGTTTTCAACCCAAATATAAGCTGAAAGGATTTGTTGCTTCTTGGGGTTTATTAAGATATATTAGTATAGTAATTTATCATTTTACAACTGTATTGTAAAAATACAATAATTTCAGAGTTATATATATATATAATTGTGCATCTCTACAAACAAGTACACCAAACCTGGAGATTTAAATCAACTTTTATCAGAGAAAAAAACAATGCAATCTGATGTTTTAGGACAGTCATTGTTAAGCAACTTGTTGTCACACCCGGAATAGGTCTCCTGTTGCACACACACTGTAGGAAACGCTGGTCTGCTGATGCTCACACACAGAGAGATGCTCACGTCTGTGGTTCACCTGAGAGCGTATGATCGCTCTAACCACATGGAGCCGAGAAACAAAATGATAAATCTTTCCACAGGAAACACTGTAGTTGCTACAGGAACTAAAAGCAATGCAAAGTGAAACAAATTTAGCAGCGAGAAAGCATTTCCTCTTCCACGTCTAAACAAGTTGTTCGACATTCTTGCTTTTTTAAGTGCCTAACATTGACCTCAGATGGCACAAATGTCACCAAAATAAGAGGCAGTGACCGACTTCATGACCTACATATAAATGTCATCTGTCCGGGTACCGGCTCAAATCTTTTATATGGATCTGACAAAATGGCTTTATGAGCCACACCAGTCAGCATGGGGAAGTAGAGCGATGTTTCCTGTCACAGCTTTCTACAGTAAAACGGTCCGAATTTCCCAATAACGTTCACTGGGAGATTCCCTGACAGTAATTCATCCCAGCCTTCGAATGCACCGCAGTCATGTTGCCTCTAAAGCAGTAGTGGCCTTGGAGAAGAAGTGCAAGTGCAAAAAAAAAATCTGAAATAAAAAAGCATTAATAAAGACGTGGTATTTTTAACCATTATCGACACACTAAATGTGTGTTTAAAAGGCCTTGAACATTGTGGGCTTGCATGTGTTCAATTATCTGAACTCAACAAGTCTGGAACTGCACTGGCATAATATTAAACATTGGCAGAACATTTCGACATTCATTATAGCATCTAGTTACTGGTTATGTTGTCACTAATACATCGCTAATGATTGCAATTGAATTCTGTGAGGATCTGTGGTTCAGAAATGTACATTGATTGGTGCATATTCCACTTTTACTTGTAAAAAAAAAAAGGCATTTTAGCTAGCAGTGAGATAAGAAATGATGGCATATAATACCTCATAAACTATAGATACCAGTAGTTATGTTACCAGTAACTGAGAGATAATGAGCAGTTACAAGTAAATCTGGATTGTAAGCAACAACTAGATTACATAGTAATCGGAAGTGAATAGTTAACCACGTAGATTAAGCCACTATTGGATCGCTTAACTAGTCATTTTAAACATGTATGCTAGGAATATATGTAAAGCAGCACACGTGACTTCATCTGACTGATGTCCATCCTGAAATCAATCACAAAACGCTTCAAAAGAACACATGATCGCGCGCGTGTGTGTGTGTGTGTGTGTGTGTGTGTGTGTGTGTGTGTGTGTGGAAACAACAATGACATGTTCACAGTGATTTCTGTGCATCCATGAACCCCCAAACCTGTGGATGATGCGTGTGTGTGTGTGTGTGTGTGTGTGTATCAGGGCGAGGTTTGACACCAAACGAGCCTGCAAATGAGTAAAACGCAGATGCATTGATCGTTTACCTTAATAATACTGGTCTTCCGTGGTATTCCAGTTTTGCCGTTGGCCGTGTCGAGCCCCTGGTTCTCGGGTGCACACGGTCCACAGTCCCCGTTGGAGACCGACACCTCGCTCGCAGCTCTGCCGTCCTCCTCATCGCAAGGCTGGGTTGGTTTCCCGTCACCACTCGGTGATGAGACCCCGCAGTTCTCAGCGACAAACTCCGCCATGAGCCCCGTGTAACACACACACACACACACACACACACAACCGCACAGTATTAGCTGTCGGTTCGAGTATCGAGCGAGTGAAGCTCCTCGAGAGACGTTAGAGAGAAAGCAAGAGCCATCGCAGGTTGAGTTGTCGTCCGTGTTTCTGTCTCATCTGTCGGCTTCGATACATTGTAACCACGCGCACCAAACAGCGTTCGAATGTTTCAGTGTTTCAGTGTTACAATGTTGCAAGTGTCATTGTTGAGGTCTGACAGACACTGCCATCTGCTGAACTCACTTCACATCGGTACAACACAACACTGCAGCTCCGAAACACACCGCGCTCGGTGGATCCAGCATCAGATTAAGCTTTACATGGAAGTGCACACAGTACATGTCAGGACACATGATGCAGGGAGGCTGGGGCAAGTTGTCACACCGGGAAAATGTTCCCCTTTCCACTTTATCTCAGTGTCAAAAGGTATACACAATTACACAAACCCACCTTAGAGTTTTTGTTTTATTTTAATATATATAGGCCTATTACACTGTATTGTATTAGGTTATAATCTGGTCTGTAGAGTCAAAAGTTATTACACAATTACACAAATTCACCCAGAGTTTTTGTTATATTCTGGTCTGTAGATATGAATAAGTCTATTTTACATCAGATGAAAATGTTTAAAAATTTTAGTTACTTAGTACACACACACACACACACACACACACACACACACACACACACACACACACACACACACACACACACACCTCCTCCACATATGCTAGAGATGCAAATTAAAGGGATAGTTCACCCAAAAAAGAAAATTACCCCATGATTTACTCGCCCTCAAGTCATCCTAGATGTTTATGACATTCTTCTTTCAGTCGAATACAATCTGAGTTATATTACAAAATATCCTGGCTCTTCCAAGCTTTATGATGGCAGTGAATTGCTGTTTCTGTTTTCAAGTCCATAAAAGTGCATCCATCCATTATAAAAGTAATCCATACGGTTCCAGGGGTTAATAAAGGCCTTCTGAAGTGAAGCCATGCATTTGTGTAAGGAAAATACCCAAATTAAAACTTTATAAACTATAATTACTAGCTTTTGACAGACAGTCGTACACATCAATTTACGGTGGAAGATTGACCTCTGACCCGACACACATCGTAATGACGAAAGCGGAAGCTCATGAAAGAGCAAAACAAAACACAGGTCACAAATAAGAAATTTTGAAGAGAAATGTCGGAGGATTTCTATACAATAGAAGAGGAGCTTCAGCCATGTTTGTTTAAACCGCGAGAGGCGTCTAAGCTTACGATACTCCTACATCCGTCACGGGTTACTCTTGTCGACTTGCACGTACGGTCATCTGGCGGAAGCTAGTTATTTTAGATTATAAAGGTATAAATATGGGTATTTTTCTTACACTATCCCATGGCTTGGCTTCAGAAGGCCTTTATTAACCCCCCGGAGCCGTGTGGAGTCATTTTATAATGGATGGATGCACTTTTTTGCCTTTCACTCCCATTATAAAGCTTGGATGAGCCAGGACATTTTTTAATATAACTCTGATTGTATTCGTCTGACAGGAGAATGTCATATACACTTAGGATGAAATAATAAAAAAATTGGGTGAACTATCCCTGTACGCTATAGTGTAAGGTTAAATTTATACAGATTACTTAATAACTCATAACGTCAAGCTCCGTTACATTTTTCTAAAGTTAAACGTGTGCATGTCAAAACTGATGGCGGTTAACAACTTGCTGTTGCTTAATAATAGTCAAAAATATGCAATCTTTTGGTTTGTACACTAACTTTGCCTTCTGTAGTCTACAACATCTATTTTAGAGATTTTAAATGCAGATTTGTTAGCATCAATTCATGCATATTAAAAATGTGCATTGTGCATTTATATTTTTACAATACTTTTTTGGTGATGCAGTGCACACTTTGATATTCAATCAGTGCTAAATATGCATAATCAATTTAAACTATGCATTTGTTCCCAAAATACTCACTTTTGACTTTACATTACACATATAATTGATTGTTCGAAAGGTTGCGTGGGCTGAGAAGTTTACATTTCCCATTTATCTGTCGCCATCAAGTGGATATAAAGCATTCATAAATTTTTTTTAAAGATTCAAGGCTGTTTGATACAGCCACATCTGTCATATTCATTGGCCTCAGGTGGATTTGCTGATTATTAGTATTGACACTCCAGACTACATGTATGCCACATTTGGTAGAGATTGAGAGAAAAGCCTAGAGATTGGTAAACAAAAGTGCATTTTTATATAAAAACCCAAATATGATAGAAACACGTTTTGAAAAACAATATATGGTCATAATAAGTCTTGATTGAGTGTGGAGATGTCTCTAATTTTAACTATTTTAACTTTTAAAACATTATATTTTTGTGCACTGTAAAAGTAAAAATCTGAAACTGAGAGAGAAAAGTTTCATGACTTGACAAACATGCAGAAATGTACAGTAATAACAGAAAAAAGTTGCAAATGGATGAACTAGACTACAGCAGAAGAGTTTGCTCTTTTTATTTTAGCTGGAGTCCAAAGCCTGTGTGTTATTTAACCACCGCAACTTCAACTTCACTGTGTGTTTCATGCACGTGTAAAGTAGTTTATAAGCAGGTGTAAGTTGCGCGCGCTCGAGGAACAGCAGACGCGGATGATGCGCGCTCATGTACTGTACAGTCGCGCGCATTAACCAGTGCCATCAGGTGAACGGAACACGAATGTCCATAATAATTACAGGAAGTTTGAAATGTGTGGTGTTGTATATACATAGCGTGCAGCAGAGTCACCTTCTGGACACTCACGGTATTACAAAAATGTTCTGATGTCAGGAAACATGATGTACTTTTGCACCGTAATAAACAATATATGCTTGTAGTGCATGTGGCTAATTATTATGTGGTGGCATCTTTTCCTGCATGCCTTTTTTATGATGAAGCAAATCAGTATTTTACATTTTAAGACCATATGGACTATATTATATGGAGATGTTAAATGCATATTTGTTAGCATCAATTCATGCATTGTGCATTTATTATTTTTAATGCTCTAATAATAATATTTATGCACCAAAAACATTGGTAAAAAAAAAGCTCTATATTTGGGGTAGATTAAATAGTAAAAATATTCCCTTACCTAGTCTATCAATAATCATAAATAATAATAATGCATTTTTTTTAAAAATATAAATATGTGTATAATATTGAGTATAGCAGCACTGCTGACATTGTTTGATATGTCAATTATGCATATATATAGTATTTATTATAAACCGTGCAGTCTGTAAAACATAATGAATTAATAAAAGGTAAATTATGTTAATAATAATTAGTAAAACAGTACTATTGATCACTGGAACTCCCTTAAACTGAAATGAAATGACTATCCACACATACATGGATCTGCGAACATTAATAACTCAATCTAAACTCATTTTAATGATTTTAATAAAGTGATGTGATTATATAAAATGGCGTAGTGTTGCAGAAAACATTACATGAACATTTCAGCAAGTGCACGACTCTGCCAGCGGTCACGTATCCCGTTCTCACAGTCGTAAGATGTGCTATTGTTTTCAGGATCTGGGTTTGCAAGGCTGATAAAACACAAACGGCTTCACTGATATGAGTTTGTATAAGCTTTACTGAAAGTTTGAGGTAATAATGCAAAACAATGCAGACTGGCCTATTTCAGCATATTATGAAAGTACAGTACCCTTGATTTTTAATTATCGTATTTGAGGTATTTCCACATAGAAAGAATAGAAATAGAAAGAAGTTAGAATATATGTTTCACATTATAGGAAAGAGACGCTACAACGATCAAAAATATGGCCGTATTTCGTATAATAAAGCCATAGAAAATGTCATTTCCTCGCTATAGGGATGATTTTGTCTTCACATAGACAACTGGCCGGACAGCCCTCGCTCACGCTGGGGTTTGCACACGAGAACTGTTCCTTCATGGCATCACAGTTCATGTACTCGTTGATGTACGGACAAGGGTTTGCTAGGAGAAGCAGAAGAGAGAATTGATGGTCAATAAATGCAATCTGTGATCTGGAAAATCATCATTCAGGCGCATTTTACAACCAAAAGCCCAAATGTAGGTCTACTCACTGCACAGATGGTCCTGGCAGTGATCCGGGCAGGACTCACACGGAGAGCCCAGCGAGTACGGAGACACTCCTCTAAAATTCCCTCTGAAATAGAGGACAGGAATTTAAACTGTAGTTTATGAAACATTAAAGAGGACCTATTATGCTTTATTCGTACATGTTTATCTTTCTTCAGTGTGTAATGTTGCTGTTTGAGCAGGAAAAAGCTGAGTTATTCTCTATATCAGTCTCTGAACTCCTGAAACACCTCCATCACTCTTGAGTCTCTTACAGGAATGAACATGTCACAATATTCCTCATTTAAATAATTAATACGCGGAATAAAGGGGCGGGGCCTGGTTGAGTAAGTTAGTAGTGTGTTGAAGCTGCAACCTTCCGGTCTCTCTGTTGAATCCCACACGGAAGTGATTAAACTGCAGTTCATCGACTGGCCACTAGAGACCGGCTGCAGACGAGAGTCAATCCCATAGACCCGCATGTTAAAATGCCCAACTTTACAGCAGAAAAACATGCGTTTACAGCCTGGTGCAAAAAGTGGTTTTGGTCTATATAGCTAATTTTGCCCTTCATGATGACTGTGAGGGGGGTGAATTTTTTTAATAACTTATCCGTTTAAATTATATTAAGCCTTAAAGTTCAGCATAATTAAGGGCGTGGCCACTTGAGTGACAGGTGGATTGCTGCTGATGTCACTACTAGCGTTTGTCTGCTGTTGTGTTAGCGTCACGTCGCCTCAGCTAATCCGCCTCGCTGCACATTTACGGATATCGGGGAGTGACGCGCGGACAAGATGGCGATGGTCGGCTCCGCCCACTTTGGGCTTCAAAAATGCTCTTCAGAAACACTACGTCCATATTTTATTACAGTCTATGATTGAAACTCTGTTATGGTAAGGGTCGGGACATTTCCCAAACGCTCGACCAATCACAACACACTGCTCCAGCCAACCAATCAGATCACAGTGTGCTTTTCAGAAGGCGGGGCTTCATAGAGACCGGAACTAAACAGAGCGTTACTGACAGACTGGGAAGAGAGGAGCCGCAACACTGGAGAATATGAGGAAAATAATCAACATTTAAGCATGAAAACCTTTCTACACCCCATAAGCAATATCATGACTTCATAAAAAGGCATAATGGGTCCTCTTTAAAACATCCTAGAGTGACAAACAGCTCAGCATTGAGAGAAAGGCAGCAGGAACGTACGCGCGGTAGTAATGGCATCCGTAGAAGTAGCTGCTTCCACACTGCGTCATGGCACAACCGACCTCATACGAGCTGTACCACACCACCTACAGGAACAAGCGTTAACTCCGTGGCACACAAATAATCATGTTACAAACAAATACACTACCGTTCTGTGAAACCTTGAGAAAAAGAAGTGCACTTAATATTATTGAATGTGCGCGTGTAGTGCACTTGAGATCTTAAAGGGTTAGTTGACCTAGGGCTGGGCGATATGGACCAAAAGTCATATCCCGATATATTTATGCTGAATATCGATATACGATATATATCTCAATATTTTTTCCGCAAAGTGAGAGCAAATGTTCAGTCAAAGTCAAAGCCAAATATGGACTTCACTGTATAAATTATACATTGATTCTTAAAGTTACTATTAAAGTTCTCAGTCAAGAGCAGTGTGTGATGTTTTATTAACATTAAATGGATAGTTCTCCCCAAATGTTTAATTGTCATCATTTACTCTCTCAAGTTGTTTTAAACCTGAATAAGTTTCTTTCTTCCGTTGAAGTTATTTGGAAGAATGTGGGTAACCAAACAGTTGATGTTCCCCAGTGACTTCTATATGTATTTCCTATGGTAGTCAATGGGGACCAGCAACTGTCTGGTTACCCACATTCTTCCAAATATCTTCTTTTGTGTTCAGCACAAGAAATAAATGAATACAGGTTTGGAACAACATTAGAGTGAGTAAAGAATGACAAAATGTTTATTTTTGGTTGAACTATCCCCTTAAAGGACAAGCGGCATCATGTTTACTATTAGGGCTACTGTCTCTTTAAGACCTGAAAGCGAGCGTCTAATATGTACGCATATGACAAGCAGATTTCTCTCAATTTTCTCGGTTTGCTTTCAGTTTAGACATAACCAACTTTCTTTATGTAAACCTTGAGTGTATTTGACAGTATTAGCTCAAAAAGACTCGAAAGATAACTTAGTCCAGTATCCAGGCGCTGTTAGACAGGCTTTTAGTGCATGTGCGCGTCGGGTGTTTGCGCTCAGAAAAGCGCATGTTAGAACAGCGCATCAGCAGCGAATGACATGTTTAACCGGAAAGGCTTTAAAGCAAATGCAAATAATGAACTTTTGAGACATGCAGGGTCCTGTTCCTCTGCCTAAACATGTAGTGTGAGTATTTGTCGCGTTGTACACTATAGGCTAGGCTGTTGAGACGCAGACTGCTTCAAAAGCACGCAGCAGCTTGTTGTAGCAAAGATCACAGCGCAAATTTGAACTATATCGCGATATATGCGATATGGTCTAATTCCATATCGCATCTAAAAATATATCGATATATTTTTTATATCGATATATCGCCCAGCCCTAAGTTGACCCAGAAATATAAACTCTGTCAGTAATGACTCTCCTCATGTTGTTCCCAGTCAGACTTTCCTTCATCTTCGGGACACAAATGAAGATATTAGTGATTAAATCTGAGCGCTGTCTCACTCCTCCATAGGCTTCTGCTGTAATTGAAACTTGCCGGCCCAGAAAGTTAGTAAAGACAATGTTTACAATAGTAGAAATGATTACATTGGCTCAACCTTAAGTTTATCAAGCGACCAGAATACTTTTTGTGCGCAAAAAACAAACAAAAATAAGGACTTTATTCAACTTTTGATGTTCTTCTGTGTGTCTCTGAGTGAGTTCACATGTGTAACAGCGCAGCGCTTCTGGGGTGTACGTCAGAACGCCGGCTCACTATTGGCCGACGCTGGTCATGTGTGTGATGCTGGCCAATAGTGAGCCGGCGTTCTGACGTACACCCCAGAAGCGCTGCGCTGTTACACTCAGATTTCATAAAAAATATCTGGGGATATTATAATATATTATGGGGAACAACGTGAGGGAGAGTAATTACTGATGGAATTTTCATTTTTGGGTGAACCATCCCTTTAATAATAATAAAACATTTTATTTGATGGCGCCTTTTAAGACACCCAAGGACACCTTACAGAAAAAATAAACAAGACATTAATACAAGCCCAACAATAATATCAATAGTAAAATCAAATGAATATGTACGATCTTGATGCTTAAAACCATTAAGTCCAGTAAGTTGAATTGTAAAATTTAAATGTAAAAAGACTACTTGTAAAACTACAGGAATGCATTGGTCATTCTACCGAATAGTCACCTGTGTGTAATGTCCAGTCGGCTGACCGTTGACCGATCCGCTGGGATATTGATAATTGTTGACTTCGCTATGCCAGGCATTCACCACTTCTGTCCATGAATAAAGTCCGGACGCCTTGAAGAGATTTTCACCCATTTCATAACCTGTCCATCAGAGAAAACATTCAGTGACAGAATCTAGAGCGTCTGGTGGAGACGGAGGAAATTATGATGATTTTAAAAGACATTTTCATTATTTAATGTGTAGAGCAATATTGGTGCTGTATTTGTTTGTTCAATGTCCAGTTCTGAAGCCCCCGAGATGTAGTTCATGCACTGCATGTGACTGTGAAACACACTGTCTTTTCTTCCTGCACTAGTCAGCATGTCAACACAGACACACACACACACACACACACACACACACACACACTTGCACAATCCTCCTGTATAAATATTAGGTCTATAGACATGTGGGTTGGATGAAAGCAATCTTCTGTTTTCTCAGGTCTACACTGCTTTGGTTGCATATACCGTGGCCTCAAAACTTATTTGGACAGTTAAGCCAAAAAAAAAAAAAAAAAGTCACTGCAAAAAAAAAAATATATATATATATATATATATATAAAAAACAATTAATTATATATATACATATATATATATATAGATCGATATATATATATATATATATATATAAAACCTATTTATTATATATATAATAAATAGTTTATATATATAAATAATAAATGTATATAAAACTATTTATTATATATATATATATATATAATAAAAAATTATATATATATATATATATATATATATATATATAAAGCAAGTGGCATTTATTTTAAAGACAGACAGCACAAAGGGACTTGCAAAATGATTCACAAAAATAAGTTTGTACAGTTTGAAGTGATAAAACAACAAATGTAGTGTTGAAAATGAAGACAGTATCGTGTGACTGTGTGAAGCATTAGTGAAACATGTCCATGTTTGATTTGATGAAGTAAAAACCGTAAAAATCACCTGAACAACAGTAGATTACAAGACACTTTAAATAGTTAGAAGATTTATTCATGCAATAATGTTTATACTTTTAATGTCAGTACTTAAATAGCATAGACAAAGGTTCACTCGGGTCTATATAAAACTCTAGGGTTCATGGCTCAATTTTAATTAACCCTTTAAAATGTTCTTTATCTGGATAAAATGTCTTATGATTATGATTTTTTTTCTAGTGATAAAGTGCGTCGTACGAGCTGTTTAATTCAGTCACTTTAATTAAAATAAAAAAATTAAACAAAATGAATGAATTGAAACTAAATCCATTAAAATATTCCATGATAGGAACCCTAAAGGCTCTTTATAAGAAGCGCCAATTCTTCTAAAAGTGAACTTAAAGGAATAGTTCACCCTAAAGACAAAAAAAACCCCGACATGCAATACAAATGCAAATATCCATGCGTTCTTCACCGAGTTGAATATCCGTTTGTCTGATGACAGATGTGAACACGATAACTTCTTGTTGCGAGGAACACAATGGATATATTCACCTCAGAGAAGGTACATTGTGTTTCATGTTGCATTTTTATTATTCTTGATTTCTCACAACTTGTGTGTTTATGTGTGAATCGGAGTGAACTGATCGAGTCTCATGAGTCCAGCACAGAAGACCAATTATTATTTTTATAGTATTTTTTTACCAGAACCCCAGAACACTTCAGTGAGACTTTTGCGTCTTTTAAAAAAAGCTGGTCTCTATTTACTGCCATTATATGGATGAGCACCAGGCATTGAACAAGAAAGAAGGCATTAGAACAACACCAGGGTGAGTAAATTATGATTTTAGGGTGAACTATCCCTTTAAATACTTCAGGGTTGACGTTTGACTTGCAATTTGGGTGTTTTACACTTCTTTATAAAACTGCTTTACAACAATATGTTGTACCGTACCTATAAAATATTGAATTGTGATATAACATACCGTCAATCAGGCGGCTGCTGGGTGGCCCGTGTGTCATGTTACACTGATCGATCCAGTCTTGAGCCGACTGAGCCACTGCGTCACTCCAGTTCTGAAAACCACAGAGGATCTTCATTCAGCATGAGACACTAGGCACGTTTCCATTACAGATTTGTGCAAAACTTTTGCGAATTTTTCTAAATGTCAACAAATAATATTGTGAAATGACGCCGTTTCCATTAACCGATGTTATGCGACAAGAACGCCATTTTCTTCCTCTCGCGAGTCATTCCAAACATCATGGCGACAGATGTTGTAGGTTTATGTATATCCAGCCGTCGCACTGGCCATTATTATTAATGGAAGGAGACGTGTGTGTGTGTGTGTGTGTGTTATCCAATCATTAATGGCGAGGAAAGACTCTTATACTGAGAGCGTTTCTCCTCATTTCTGCTTCGAGGTCTTGATTGTGGCGTTTCTTTGAGGTTTAGAATCCAGTATTCCTGTAATTATTTTGTCTTGTATCAATTTAATAAAAAACTCTGTCTCATATTCTGTCCAAACACACCACATCATCTACGTCAGGTGACTGTAAATGTGCAAAAACTGTTTCCATTGCAGTTTTGTAAAATATTTATTTTTCGAATTGCCTGAAAAAAAAAAACTCATGCAAGCGTAAAACTTTTTTGCGAGAAATGGGAGTTTTTGCGAAATTTACGTGTTTCCATTGGCCGTATTTTTCAATTTGCGCAATTTGAAGAGTAATGGAAGCGAGGCTATGCACAATGCAAATGCAAATGCAAATGTGAATTATAAGCGTGTGATTGACCATTTTGAGCATGTTGCTGGCCGGCGGGTCCACAGCGCTCCTGAAGGCGTTGTGGACGTCCACGATCTCCTGCTGGACAGACGTCAGGTCTGTACACACACCTGTGAAGAACAGAGCAAAACGACACATATGCAAAACAGCAAGTTTTTTCAGATTATGCATATTAAACCGTTATAGTAGGCATTATAGTGATGAATGCTTACCTGGCTGGAAAGCCCACCACAGAAAAGAGACATGCATTAGATGGATATTTATGTTAGATAATTTAATCACATAATATAATAACTGTCATTCATTTGTAATAAATATTGACCATAATGCTCAGATGCATTTTATTCATATACATTACCAATCTAGCCGGGGGTTTTTTAATGGAAGCTTGTTTCCACCACAGAATGAAAAATAAAAAAGGTAATTGCGACTTTTTATCTCACAATTGATTTGTTTTTTGCAATTGCGAGCTATAAAGTAAGAATTGCGTGATATAAAGTCAGAATTGCGAGCTATAAAGTCAGAATTGCGTGATATAAAGCCAGAATTGCGTGATATAAAGTCAGAATTGCGTGACAAAGTCAGAATTGCGTGATATAAAGTCAGAATTGCGTGATATATAGTCAGAATTGCGTGACATATATAGTCAGAATTGCGTGATATATATATATATATATATATATATAGTCAGAATAAAAAAAACTTTCCTTAGAATTTGACTTTTTAACTTTAAGTTGATATCTCACAATTCTGAGAAAAGATGTCAGAATTGCGTGTTATAAAGTCAGAATTGCGAGAGAAAAAAGTCAGATTTGCGAGTTTATTTCTCGCAATTCTGATTTTATAACACGCAATTGCGAGATTATATCTCGCAATTGTGAGAAACTCGCAATTATCTTTTAAAATTGTTTTATTCTGTGGCGGAAACAAGCTTATATAGTTTTCCATTCACTATCTGCTCCAAATTATTTGTGAAGACATTTCCATGCATGTGTAATTTATATTTGTCTACAGAACTCACTTCAAGCAGAAGCCTTTAGATTAAAACATTTTAAGATAATTGGAAACAAATTCAATCAAATGAGTACAAAATGTTTTACTGGTGATGTAACTTACAGCAAATAAGTTACAAATATCATGAGAAAAATAGTAATTTATTAAATGTAAACTCACCCAGCTGCAGGAGCTGCTCGAGCTGCTCATATGGAGCAATCCCAAGATACAAACTGTCACTGCAAACATGTTGTGTCCTTCCGTCCAGCAGACTGTGGAAATAGTATATTTAAATAAAAAAAATTATCAAAATATTTTGTTGACTATAATCGGAAGTAAAAGTGTTGAAAGAAACTCAGATTCCAATTTTAAAAAATGATTTTGTAGTTATTTTTAGCAAATAAATCTGCATTATGATCTCTGATCCTCACCTTCCCACACGAGTCTAGGCGTCTGAGATGTTGTGGTCACTTTTCTTTTTATATTCCCAGCATCCTAATGGGCTCAGAAACATGTTCCCATGTGACCAGTGACACCTGACACCACTTGAGCAATACGTTCACAAAACAATACAAAACCTGCGAGGTTAATAGTAGAAGCAAACATGAGAGTGTAAACACGAGGGTGTAGTTTTAGTTTAAAGAACAGCGTGAATTAACTCCAGAAGAATGAGGCAAGATGTCTAAAGAACCTGCAAACAAAGCAACAATGATACATTGAATTGACAACGTGGCAATATAGACCAAACCGTATAGCTGAAGAATAAAGATTATGCTTTCTATTATGAGGATCTATTAGTCAGAATAAAATAGAAACTGTAGACTTTACTTTCTCTCAATCGCCCGCATGCAATCGGACTATTAGAGAGTGACGTTCACTATTGTGTTCTGGACTTCATCAAGCAAACAAGGGATTTATGGGTTTCAGTCGGACTGAATAAAGTAACCTACAGCTTGACCTGGATAATTAAAAACATTTACTTTACATTAGATAAGAACGTTAAAGCTTCAGCGAGAGGGTTATAATGCAATCGGGTGTAATCTGACCTTCGATTGCACAGAATTTACTCTTTTTACATCATGCTAAGATCTTTAGATTTTAATTTAACTATTCATTGCTTTGTCTTAATAGAGCCACGGGAATATTTCATGTATTTTCTGCCATTATTCTGATGCAGTGACAGGTTTATATATGCTTGAAGCTAGTGAGAAAAATCCCTCTCATGAGTATTAATGTTGAATGATAAATTACATTTACAGATGAAACTGGAAAAATGTGAATATGGTCCAAAAGTTCATTTATTTCAGTAATTCAACTTAAAAAGGTGAAACTAATATATTATATAGACTCATTTACATGCAAAGTGAGATATTTCAAGCCTTTATTTGTTATAATTTTGATGATTATGGCTTACAGATTATGAAAACCTTTTCACAATATTCTAATTTTGAATTTGGGGTTTTCATAAGCTGCCATAATCAAAATTATAACAAATAAAGGCTTGAAATCTCACTTTGCATGTAATGAGTCTATATAAAATATTAGTTTCACCATTTTTAAGTTGAATTACTGAAATAAATGAACTTTTGCACCATATTCACATTTTTTGAGTTTCTGTAGATTTGCTCTGTAAATGTAATTTATCATCCAACATTAATATTATTCATTAATATAATAGTTCTCACTAACTTTAATCCATCCATCCATCTGTTTATATTAGAGTCTAAAATACTTTAATATTACAATATAATACTTCACTTTAGCCAGAACTCCCACAGAAACATGGGCTGTACTGAAGCGAGTGTCAGTTTGACCAGTAGGTGGCGCAGTGGCACCAGTATCAGGATTCACAGACAGAAAGTTTCTTGAGGTTGTCTTGCATTAGGAGTATGTTTGTTTACAAACCATTGAGTCCTTATGAGAGAGGGTTTAAACATTTGTGCAATAAAACAGCTTCTTATTATACAATGGTCTTCAACGCTTAACTAGAGTACAGGAGGATGAGTGCTGATAATGTTTGCAAATGTTCACTTTTTATGTTCACATTATACAACTGTAGCTATACTGCAAAACTAGAATATCACAAAATTGTTGTGTACAAGTTTTGGAAGATCAGCAAAAGGCCTCAAAATAGGCCAATATTGTGTGTGTGTGTGTGTGTGTGTGTGTGTGTGTGTGTGTGTGTGTGTGTGTGTGTGTGTGTGTGTGTGTGTGTGTGTGTGTGTGTGTGTGTGTGTGTGTGGCACACTTTTTTGTTTTCCTCGAACAATGTAGTTAGTGAAGTGTTCAGTGTTGACGTACAGCTCTTCTTTGCGGAGGGATTACGCAGTGATTAGTTCGCTATAAACGCAGCGGTAATTACGCAGTGGGACGTTCATTTTCCAACATCTCTCCTTCCTCTTCAAGCTTCAGTGAAAGAGACGTGCTTGGTTGACATATCAAACACTGTTTGTTTTTTCCCAGAAGTCTGAGAGCGTTCTTTTCTAATTAGTTCCAATTGTTTCATCACTGGTGATAATTTGCTTTAAAAGTGCACTGTGTGTAATGTTTAAGAGGATATGTTGACATAAATTCAATATCATATACATAACTATGTTTTCAGTGGTGTGTAAAGACCTTAATGAACCGATGTGTTTTTCTTACCTTAGAACGAGCCATTTCTATTTACACTAATTAATGAAGCACTACACACCGCGGGTCCCCTTATATTGAAATGTTTCTACAGGAGCCGTACACGGACAAACGCGTTTCGTCACTATGTTCTTCGTGCAAAGAAGCTAGCTAAAGTCAGCGAATAAAACACTGACACGATGATGAACAATAGGCCTAACAATAATATTCGCAATAGCATAGAATTTTACTGAATAATTAAGTAAACATAATTTCTTACTTCATATTTGTAAATAAACCTCATTGCTTAACATCAATCCTGCTGCTGGAGGGTCCTGCCGAGTTTAGTTCCAACCCTAATCAAACACACATGAGTCAGCTCGTCAAGCTCTTCAGGATCGATTGAATACACAGAGGCAGGTGTGCTTTTATTATATTTATTATATATAATAATAAAAAAATATAGTTTTAAATATATATATGAAATACAAAATACATACAGTATATTAGACATAATTATATTCGAAAATATTAAAATATATATAAAAATATTAGGGCTGTCAAAAGATTAATCGTGATTAATCACATCCAAAATAAAAGTTTGTGTTTACATAATATATGTGTGTACTGTGTATAATTATTATGTATAAATACACACACATTCATGTATATATTTAAGAAATATTTTCATTTATATACTGTATATACATTTATATAATTTATATTATATATAAATATTTTATATATAAATATAACGAATTTTTCTTAAAAATATACATGATTGTGTGTGTTTTTATATATATAAATAATTATACACAGTACACACACATATATTATGCAAACACAAACTTTTATTTTGGATGCGATTAATCACGATTAATCTTTTGACAGCCCTAAAAAATATATATACACATAGTATTAGATGTCCATAAAAATATGTACAATATACACACATAGAACCATAAACAAAGTATCATATTGTCAAGTATCAAGTATTTAATCAATAATTCAGCATCATGATGAGTAGTTCTGCAGTGATTGCACTTCCGACACGAATCTCTCGCCACAAGGATTCACTCGTGTTCTTTGATCCGGGCTCGCGTCATTAATTTGTGTCCTGGGGTCAGAGGTCGCGTCTACTGTGCATAACAACACCATCAACAAACCTCCGAAACTGAGCGTCAATCATCTCCAGCGCCTCAGACATTTCACATCAAAACACTGACTTCTGATGAAGTGCTGGTGTGTCATTTTCATCAGGGAGATGTGATGGATGAAACCAGAGTGATTATGGTGTGATTTGGGCAGGGTGTGTGTGTGTGTGTGTGTGTGTGTGTGTGTGTGTGTGTGTGTGTGTGTGTGTGTGTGTGTGTGTGTGTGTGTGTGTGTGTGTGTGTGTGTGTGTGTGTGTGTGTGTGTGTGTGTGTGTGTGTGTGTGTGTGTGTCGTCTCTCACAGGCCGCTCTGAATAATGTATTCGCAGCTATAGGGGGTCGAGACTGGGCTTTATGAAAAATACATATCAGTGCCGGGGCCGTCAGACACACACCCTCTCACCCCACACACACACACACACACACACACACACACACACGTCCCAGAGGAGAACGCCAGCGATCAGAGGTCACGCTTTCATTGCTCCGGAGACGTCGTCTTAAAACTCCTACATTAGAAACACAAGAGAAAGCTGTTCGTACGAGTATCGGGATCTGAAGAGCAACTCTTTTGAGATCAACTGCGCTCATATTTCCATTGCATACTTTTAAAGGGTTAGTTCACCCAAAAATGAAAATAATGTCATTAATGACTCACCCTCATGTCGTTCTAAGCCCGTAAGACCTCCGTTCATCTTCGGGACACAGTTTAAGATATTTTAGATTTAGTCCGAGAGCTTTCTGTCCCTCCATTGAAGCTGTATATACAGTATACTGTCCATGTCCATAAAGGTAATAAAAACATCATCAAAGTAGTCCATGTGACATCAGTGGGTTAGTTAGAAGTTTTTGAAGCATCGAAAATACTTTTTGGTCCAAAGATAACACAAAATAAGACTTTATTCAGCATTGTATTCTCTCCCGGGTCTGTTGTGAATCTGCGTTCAGGACTCCGCAGTGACGCTGCTGACGTAAGACGCTGATGACGTGTCATCTGGTGCGCCCGAGCTTCGTTTACAGTCTGAGGGAGACGCACGCTATATTCAAGCTATTCTACATTGTTTGCGTGGATATCATTTTTTTAATGGTGCGTAAATGTGCATGTCGCGGATGAGACACTTTTACAGCGTGCGTTTCCCTCAGTCTATAAATGAAGCTCGGGCGCACCAGATAACACGTCATCAGCGTCTTACGCCATCAGCGTAACTGTGAAGGATTGACAACAGACCCGGGAGAGAATACAATGCTGAATAAAGTCTTATTTTGTGTTATTTTTGGACCAAAAAGTATTTTCGATGCTTCAAAACTTCTAACTAACCCACTGATGTCACATGGACTACTGTGATGATGTCTTTATTACCTTTATGGACATGGACAGTATACTGTATATACAGTTTCAATGGACGGAGAGAAAGCTCTCGGACTAAATCTAAAATATCTTAAACTGTGTTCCGAAGATGAACGGCGGTCTTACGGGCTTAGAACGACATGAGGGTGAGTCATTAATGACATTATTTTCATTTTTGGGTGAACTAACCCTTTAATATCTGCCAATCCGGGCGCATTTGAGGAGTTGCTGAGATCTTCTGAAACACACACACACTCAATCTGGAGCGTTGCATTCACAAGAACCGCTGGTGTTTCCCTTTAACAACATTATTATGAGTTATACTGACTAACTGTTAGTCTGTTCCTTATTGTGCAGATTGTGTTTCACTTTCCATACTCAACACTCAGCAAACAAGCTGTATACATATTCATAATATATATATATATGGAAACAATGTAGTTTAAGATCCAATTCACATTAGCTTGCATATTACTTGAATATTGGCTGTTTATTAGACCTTATAAAGCACTAATAAGCTGTAATTAAGAGTTTACTGATTTAAAAGTTGCAGTTAATAGTGAGTTAATGACCCTAATATTATGACCATATATTATATTATATTATTAAGATTAATCGTGATTAATCACATCCAAAATAAAAGTTTGTGTTTGCATAATATATGTGTGTGTACTGTGCATAATTATTTATATAAATAAAAACACACACATTCATGTATATATTTAAGAAATATTTGCATTTATATACTGTATATACATTTATATAATTTATATTATATATAAATATGTTATATATAAATATAACCAATTTTTCTTAAATATATACATGATTGTGTGTGTTTTTATATATATAAATAATTATGCACAGTACACACACATATATTATGGAAACATAAACTTTTATTTTGGATGCGATTAATCTTTTGACAGCCCTAATATATATATATATATTATATATTATATTATATTATTATGTTTGGGTTTGGTATGATTTTTTAATATTTTTCAAAGTTTCTCCAAGGCTGCATTTGCGTGATAAAAAATACAGTAAATATTGTGAAAAAATGTTACACTGTTTTTTATTTTAATCTATTTTTAAAATGTAGTTTATGACTCTGATGATAAAGCTGGATTCTGGATCACTTCTGTTTCCTTTTTGCTTGACCGCTGGCTTTCTTCTTTAGGAATTGTTTATTCTGCACTTTATTTCTGCAGAAATGTTGTTTTCCAGTAAAAATATTGAAACATTCTTGAATTGAGATACATTGTGTGTGAATTGTGTGTGTGTGTGTGTGTGTGTGTGTGTGTGTGTGTGTGTGTGTGTGATGGGTAGGTTTAGGGGTCGGGTTAGTGTGTGTGTGTGTGTGTGTGTGTGTGTGTGTGTGTGTGTGTGTGTGTGTGTGTGTGTGTGTGTGTGTGTGTGTGTGTGTGTGTGTGTGTGTGATGGGTAGGTTTAGGGGTCGGGTTAGTGTGTGTGTGTGTGATGGGTAGGTTTAGGGGTCGGGTTAGTGTGTGTGTGTGTGTGTGATGGGTAGGTTTAGGGTTAGTGTGTGTGTGTGTGTGATGGGTAGGTTTAGGGGTCGGGTTAGTGTGTGTGTGTGTGTGTGTGTGTGTGTGTGTGTGTGTGTGTGTGTGTGTGTGTGTGATGGGTAAGTTTAGGGGTCGGGTTAGTGTGTGTGTGTGTGTGTGATGGGTAGGTTTAGGGTTAGTGTGTGTGTGTGTGTGTGTGTGTGTGTGTGTGTGTGTGTGTGTGTGTGTGTGTGTGTGTGTGTGTGTGAGAGATGGGTAGGTTTAGGGTTAGTGTGTGTGTGTGTGTGTGTGTGTGTGTGTGTGTGTGTGTGTGTGTGTGTGTGTGTGTGTGTGTGTGTGTGTGTGTGTGTGAGATGGGTAGGTTTAGGGGTCGGGTTAGTGTGTGTGTGTGTGATGGGTAGGTTTAGGGTTAGTGTGTGTGTGTGTGTGTGTGTGTGTGTGTGTGTGCGTGTGTGTGTGTGTGTGTGTGTGTGTGTGTGTGTGTGTGTGCAGGTCATGAGAACAACTACTGTGTGAAACTTTAAACTAATTTGCTCTCCATTTAATCTTGTTGTGGTCTTGGAGAAACATTTAAAGAACATTTGAGATATTAGAGCTGAATTTTCACACTCAGTGTTCTGGTTATTTTCACTCTTTCCGATCCACATGCTGCATTCTTACCGGTGTTTTTTATTTGACTGTAATTTCTAAAAGAACTGCCCCCCCCCTCTTTTTTCTCCCTTTTATCTCTCTCTCTCTCTCTCACACAGCACCTCCTCCTCAGTCTTCAGATTCTTCAGTTGGTGGGCAGGAACTGAGTCGGTTGCTGAAGAAGAGAGCGCGCGCGAGAGAGAGAGAGAGAGAGAGAGAGAGAGAGAGAGAGAGAGAGAGAGAGAGAGAGAGAGAGAGAGAGAGAGAGAGTCTGGGTCATCTCAGACAGTCAGAGAGAGAGAGAGACAGGAGAAGGATAGAGGAGCATGTCAGAGGATGTGGTTTTTCTCTGAGCTTGCAGAACATTGCGCGCGCGCACACACACACACACATACACACACATACTTTGAGCATGACCTAACGGCAGCACGCGAAGTGTGTGTTCTGCGCTCCGTGAGCTGCCTGTCGCAGGAGGACTGATCCGGGGATCCTCGCTTAATCTTCTTCTTCTTCTGGTTATTATTGTGCCGTCACATCCAGCGGGAGCCGCACCGCACTCCTGCGTTTACTCCTGTGGATCGCTCGCGGACTCAAACTTGCAGCGTCGCGCGTCAAAACCTTCACAACAGGTAAAACCAGTCCGTCTCACTTCTGCGCGTGCATGCTGTCTGTCGGTGTGTGTCGGTGTGTGACCGTGTGTGTGGAGAAGTGCAGGAGATAAAGAATCAATCATGGGAAGCCACAAGCCACAAGTTTGCCACTGTGAGATGATGAACGTCTTTAACCGTTAACACACACACACACACACACACACACACACACACACACACACACACGCTCCTCGTAAAGCCTATCTCACAGACCAGTGCTTTAGTTTGAGTCACATGTACAGAGTGTGATGCTGACAGGAAGATACACACACACACACACCGGACCGCTGGAGAGAAGTGTTTCTTCAGCACTTTATTTGAGTTGTTTGTCTGAAAGCAGAGGATTTAGTTTGGATTCAATCCTCAGTGTTTTTCTCGTGTTTTCCAGCACAAATATCGAAACCATTCTTAAATCAAGATACTGAATGACTTACGATATTAAGTCTTGTTTTAATGTGTGTGCGTAAAACATGAACAAATATCTGCCAATGGGGGTCAGAAAAATAAACTTGTTTTCCCTTTAAATTCTGTTTTGTTTTGTTTTGTTTTTTTGACTCCATTGGCAGATTTTTGTTCTTGATTTAAGCATAAAGTCACTTCATGTTGATCAGTTTCTCATTAAACCAGACTTAATATCTTCAGCCACTCTGAAAAAATACATAGGAAGCCAAAAATACACCGAAAGCGAAAATGCTGTGTAGGCTAATGTAGAACAACCAGAAGATATCTGATAAGTCAGCATAAAAAAAAAAAAAAAAAATCATATTTAATCTGATTCATGTTATTGATCTTATTGTGAAAAATTCATTTCTGCACATTTTTTTTTTACCATGTTTTTTGACTTCTTGACAATCTTCTGGTGATGTACAGTATGTTGAACTTCTCTATTAATTTAGTCCGCTTAAACCCCGCCCCTTTCTTACAAATGACCGCTATTCGCATTCAGATCATCAATCGACCACCGATGGAGTCCCAGTCCTAATATTCTCTTTGTTTCACTGGGATGTGCGTCACAGTATGGAAGAAAAACATC
This sequence comes from Phoxinus phoxinus, assembly GCF_949152265.1. Lineage (NCBI taxonomy): Eukaryota > Metazoa > Chordata > Actinopteri > Cypriniformes > Leuciscidae > Phoxinus > Phoxinus phoxinus. The sequence goes on from NC_136885.1 coordinate 35,244,086, forward strand.
TGTTGCTACTTCCGTTACATCGCGATTTTAAATCCAGCTACTGTTGTGCGGGATCACAGTTTTGGACCAATGAGATTTCACTGGAGGCGGGGCTTTCTTTCGCAACGCTGCAGAAATAAAAAATTGCGCGTTCAACAACATTTCCTGTCGCTCGTCAAACGTTAGGTCGTTATTAACAGAAATAAAACGTACAAATAGACTTTTTAAACCTTGATTTTGCACATAAATCTCAGTGAATGTTCGTTTATGGTTATTTAAAATATATATATATATATAATTTACATTATGCAACAAATAGCCTACGTGTTTTTAACATTATTATTTATATACTATAACAGTAATAAAACAATGAATTAGCATTTATTTTTATATTTTGAGTTTTAATTTTAGTTTAAGGTTTAGTAATTGTACGTGCTTAAGTCATTTTTTAAAATATTTATATGTAGCCTAGCTTTAATATATTTTTATTTCAGTTTTAGCAATTTTAGTACTTTAGCTTACACTGATTTATTTCAGTTACTTACCTAATTTTCCTTTAAGTTTTTCATCTAATATTTATTATTTAATTTGATTTCAGCTTTATTACCGAAAACAACTTTTAATAGTTTTAGTTTATTTATTTATTTTAGCAATAATAAGTCAAGTCAAGTCAAGAATATTTGTATAGCGCTTTTCACAATACAGATTGTATTCAAAGCAGCTTTGCAGTATTAAATTAAAATAATAATAAAACGTCCATGTTTGGTAATGCTAATCAATAGTATGATTGATTAATTAAATTGAATATCCCCAAATAACACTGGTTTTTAAACGTTTTGTCACATTAAATTGCACGTGGCTTCATCTTAAAAGCTCTTTATACATTTTATGGAATACTAATCAAACAACAAGTCAAGAAAAGGTTAAAAACGAAGTCGAGTGCATTGCATTGTTGCATACTCTGTTATGTAATGCACATTTTGTAAAGTAATTCCATACATACCAATAGAAAATGTGCACAGTATGCATAATAAATACTGAAGAGTATTGTTATGCTAATCTATTGTTGCTATAGGCGGTCCAGCTGTCGCTCATATTGCCAGAAATGGCACACTCTCCTTGTAAACGAATGTCTTACGGACGCAAACCGCTGTCAGTGTGAATGCCCTTTAAGAAAGGAATGTAAGAAGAGAGAAGCGAGAAGGCAAACTGTCATTAATCAGTTCCAGACGCCTCAGGAATCGACACACAGAGCCGCTGTTGTCCTGGAGGAATCTGTGCATCACATCACGGGCTCGTGCCCTCCGACCCCACGCGTACCCGCTCTTCAGTGTCATATGTGCATCAGCTGGAACATTTTATCAGCCAAGAGGGACAAGAATACAAAAACTCAATTTTCTGCATTTTCGGAAAACATTATTTATTATGAGCGGTGTGCAAAAGTCACAGACATGATGCTGTGGTGTTATGGGTGTGTGTGTGGGGTTTATACGATTATACAATAATGATGCACTATAAATGGAAACGTACAGTTATCAAAACAATCCCTGTTCACACGGATCCATGGAAACGTCTAGAAAAGCGCTGTATTCTGCTGCCAGGCCAGTAGATGGCGATGTTTATGGAAGCTTTTTTTTTCACCACAGAATAAGAAAAAAAAAAGTTATTGCGACTTTTTATCTCACAATTGACCGTTCGCAAAGACCCGCCCCCCTTAGTTACTGTCGCTTAAAAGCACATCGCGGAGCAGAGAGGACACTGACAACACACTGACAGACACAGACCAGCTTACTTTTCAGTTACTTTTGATATTAAACATATTAAACAAAGTCTCACCTTTCAAATTTGGTCATTTTTTTAAAGAAATTTAAACAATAAATAGCGTTTTGTGTCTCTTTAATGTGTCGTGACAGATCGCTCAGTTAAAGCCGCTCGTGAACCGATCTTCTCTTCCTTCTAGTTCATTTATAGCATCAAATAAACATGAATGAACATCAGAAGGAATGTTGTTTTAACCGCGGAAAGACGTCAGTACACTCCGCTTCTCAAGCTCAAATCCTCCCATGTTAGTCTACTAACTCTCCTGACTGCTCTGTCGGACAAAATGGCGGATGGCGAAGTATGATTGGTCAGATCACCTGTCAATCAAACTCCCTGCGAAGGATCAATGCAGAAAAGTCAGAATCAGAAAAAAGTTTGTGTTCCTTCGCAAAGATTTGCGCTGTCTCCAAACGATCGCATGCTCACTCGATTATGTTTGCTCACACAATGCATTGAAATATAGTTTTTCCTCCCACTTCATATTATTTCCAATGCATTTTTGTGACAAAACGCAACGCAAACGCAAAGTTTTGTGAGAGAATGCAAAAGCACTTCAAATATAGCTTTTCCTCCCACCTCACATTATTTCCATCACAAAAGTCCTGCAAGCGAACACAGACATGTTTGTAAGCGGACAGAGTTTCTCGGGGGAACGCAGAACTTTTGCTAGAGAATGCAAAAGCATTGAAATATACATTTTCCTCCAATTTCATTTTTTTTTTTTCATCACCATGTCCCTTTATGGGCTACATAGGGTCTCCTTGGCAAACCTGGGCATAGTTTGAAACATTTGCTGCATCCGTCCTAAATAGTATTGAAAATTAGAATTAGTGTGTCCCAAATCGCAGTATGTTGAAATGCGTATATTGCAAAGTCACCCGGATACTAATATTTCTGGTTAGAATCTGAAATGTAGATCCAATCACAACCCATTATTCGATTAGAACTACAAACACACACAAAAAAGTGTTAAAAAACTACAAGCATGGCAGATGTGTGAGAACAATGGTTAAGTGGTTTGAGTAATTCATAATCAGCATCTAAACTGCCAAAAATATGTTGTCAACATCATATTTCATATGCAACCACATTGTGAACTTTTATAATGATACATTTGCATAATGATGCATTTAAAAGATCATGACCAAACACATGAGGAGAGTCTCTGGCTGCTTTTTTTCCAGTATGGTAGGAAATTAAATAAAATTGAATGTGGAGGATTTTAACTGTGATGAGATGATTGACAGGGCAATTTAAACGTTGACAGCAAAATACAAAGTAGTTTGTCCCAAAGCTTTCTTCTGCTACACACACTGAAAAGTATCTACTTTATCTCCACAAAAACACTTCTTTTAGGGCGTAGTATAAGTATAGGCGAACTGGGACGCAGATCTCTCCTGAAACTTTAACTGGGCAGGTTTGAGATTACTGAGGTCTTTTTAAAGGATGAGAATATCATGTATGAATCTGTAATCTTTAATAAGTCACATGCAGCAAACTTGTAGATCATTTCTGCAGGTATTTATTCTACATATCATCATAATTATCATCGGCAGCTTGTTTGGTGTGTAGGAATATGTGACCCTGGACCACAAAACCAGTCACATGGGTAATTTTTTTTGAAATTGAGATGTATACATCACATAAAAGCTGAATAAATAATATTTCCATTGATGTGTGGTTTGTTATGATAGGACAATATTTGGTCGAGACACAACTATTGAAAATCTGGAATCTGAGGAGCAAAAAAATTTAAAAATTGAGAAAATCTCCTTTAAAGTTGTGCATTTATGTTCACGATTGTGCTGCATTCACTCACAAAAATACATGTTTTATATATTTACGGTAGGAAATTTACTAAATATCTTCATGGAACATGATCTTAATATCCTCATGATTTTTGGCATAAAAGAAAAATGGATAATTTTGACCCATACAGTGTATTGTTGCTATTGCCACAGATATACCCGTGCGGCTCCAGACTGGGTTTTGGTCACATATGATTAATACACAATATTTTGCTAACCTAATTAGGACAGAGAACCCTCTCTAGTGCTCAATTAAATGTCGTTTAGATAATTGGAGCGTGCATTTGAACGGTATTGTCGCTTTACCCCAGTCTTCTCGAGCGCTGAGTCAGGACAGGCTCTGGTCTGTGAACAGAGAGAAGATGTTCACCTTCTCCTGCGATTAGACAGCCTACAAATCAGATGTCACATCCGCTGGCGGTGCACTTCTCCTCGGCGCAGTCGCTGGAGGAGATGAAACACACTCGATGGAAGATGAATGCTGATTTCTGTTCTTCTCCTGCCACTTTGAAGGGATTACGTGTGAAGATTAGGTTCTTCCCTCGCGTCGCAGCGTCGAGCTTCTGCCACATGCATTCAAGCCTCCGGCGATGCCTAGACACAACAGAGAACAGTCAAAGCGGGAAATATGCAAGCGCTGCAGGAAAACACACACTTTCTGTGTTTAACAGGCCACAGAATAAAGCATCTTTAAAACGTCTTCAAGACTCATCGACTCGCTTTTTATTGAATAGAAGTAGTAATTTCTTTCAAAAACGAAAAACTGACCTCAAACTTTCAAATGGTATACAGCATCCAACATGTATACAACATGTTTTCCTAACTAATTTGCATTTTATTATTTGTATTTTGCATCATTTATGCTGTTTGCAAAAAAAGACAGTTGAAACCACTGATTTAGGACAAATGTGTGAGGCGATGAAAACAACAATTGAAATGAATTTAAAGGGGTGGTATATAATAATATGAAGCTATGACCGCTTCACCCAACGGTTCTATATATCATATAATAAAGGCTAGATGTCTCGTCCGCGCTGCTGGTCAATGGAGGTCGACGTCCGCACACGGCGGCCATCTTGCCACAGTCAGCTCGCTCACTCATAACATTGTGTTTTAATGGTGCATGTACTTTTTAAATAACCATAACTTGCTACATTTTCTACCGATTTTCAAACGGGTTGGTTTGTTATAAACGTCAGAGATGTAGTTATGACACTGCATAGCCTACTTATGAATAATTATAATATTAGATATTTCAACATGTTCAAGCACCCAGAATTATAGCCACATTAATAATATTTGTAAGAAATCAAACCGTTAGTAAATCCGTCAAGATTTCAGCGAGATAAGAGTATTTGTGTTCGTGCCGATCACTCACCGTACAGAAAGCTCACCTGTGACAAGATGGCCGCCGGTGATGCCGTTAGAGACTCCGCCGTAAGACATCTTGCCTTTATTATGTATATCTATGGTTCTATGTATCACTACACAACATCCCTAGCAACCACTCTTAGCAACGCAAACACATGTTTGATCTCATCGATATTGTTCACTGAAGCTATAAGTTAGTTCAGTATTGTGAGAGATCGAGTAAGCGAGTGTACCTGCATTTACAGTAGATATAGCATTTTCCTTCAGGTCAGTCATATAATCATAATTAAAAAATCTGTTTGAATGTCCGCTGCGATATCTTGTCTTTTTAACAGTTAAAGGAGAACTCCGGGCAATTTTTAAGTTAATCTTGACCTTTGTGAGTTCTGTCTATAGAAAAAAAACCAAACCGGATTGGTGCTTGCAACACGGAGCCGCTACCGCGAATGCGCAGACCTCCACTCAGCTAACGGCAGTTATGGGGCATATTCATAAAGAGTGTTTTTGTGCCTCTTAACAGACACAAAATGCAATTAAAATGTCTGTCCAACATGAACAGGGTCCTTACACGACAACAAGATGCGTTTAGCAACTTAGCCATTGTTTAAATTCACCTAAATAGTGTTTTAGACGGCTAGCTTTAAGGCCTGTTCACACCGGGACGAATTTCGCGCGCGATATTCGCCGACGTTTAACGCCTCATGACTAAACAAAGGGCGTCAATGTGAGTGTGCACACCGACGCGTAAAACGCCACGCGTAAAAGCGTCATTTTTTAAAAAAACGCCTCGGGTTCGTTTTTTTGGTTTGACGCGCCGCGTCAAAAACTATCCGACCAATGAGATTGGCGCTTTTGCTCACGTGTCTGGAGCTTCTGAAGTTACAGTAAACACAACTTGGGGGCGCTCAAACACAAAACGGTCTTGCCGAGCGTAACGCGAAGAAGACATACGCCAAGTATATGCGTGTACAGTACCGGGAAGAAATAAGACGAGGAAGATGCAAGACGAGATGAATGTAGAGCTGTTGGTCTCGTTGGTGTCGGAACATAAAGAACTATATGACAAACGTGCCAGCGACTACGCGGGGTATTTCTGTTTTACATTAAGCGCCATCTAATGTCAGGGAATGAATTTGCATGTTCACTCGGCTCATCGTCAGCGAAAATCGCTTGGGTGTGAACACAAAAAACGCGTTGAAAAACGCTGACGAATAATGCGCGCCGATATTCGTCCCGGTGTGTACGGCCCTGTAGTCTCGCGCTGAAGTCCCGTGGGAACTCCCGTTGTAGCAGAAAATATAGAAGATTTTGAACACATGGAAGAGGCTTTTGAGTTTGATAGTCATCCTTGTTTATTCGAACCCGAGTATACAGACAAAGAACTAGCCTCACACCTGCACAGTCCTTTAAAAAACTATTTCTTTAAAGGAACACAGCGACTTTTTGGGATTTTAGCTTATTCCCCGTATCCCCCAGAGTTAGATAAGTCCACACACACCCTCCTCATCTCCGTGCGTGCCGTAACTCTGTCTAACGCACCCACCGCTAGCCTAGCTTAGCACAAAGACTGAAGGTAAATGGCTCCAGCTAGCATACTGGTCCCAAAAAGTGACAAAATAACGCCAACATTTTCCTATTTACATGATGTGATTTGTATAGTCACAGCAGCGTGTACAAATAACAAGGTCACATTAGACACAGCCGTCTTCTAACCGTATACATACTGGGAACTATATTCTCTGAAGGCGAAGCACTGCTACTTCTGCGGAGTGATTAGCGTAGGCGCTGCGAGCTAATCACTCCGCAGAAGTAGCAGTGCTTCGCCTTCTGAGAATATAGTTCCCAGTATATACGATTAGAAGATGGCTGTGTCTCATGATGTGACCTTGTTATTTGTACACGATATCAATCTCAAAGTGCTTCTTACACTTAAAATATAAAAATAATATATGAAATATGCAAGTGCTGCAGGAAAACACGCTTTCTGTGTTTAAAATCAAGGCGATATTGATCGAGTCATCATGTTCAATACTTTTCTTGAGTGCAACAGAACTTGTAATAGAGAAGCACATGTAGATCACAGTTCCTATACGAGCGATTTATAGATTACCATGACTGAATATGCTAATTGAAGATAGTTAACTCCACATCAGAAACATAAACTCATCAACTAACCATTCAGAGACGCCCTGTTCTTCTACATGTTGTCACTTCTTCTTGAGTCTCTCCATCATTATCTGACTCCGGTTTAACATTAAAGGCAGAACAGTTTCTGTCATTTTAGTGTGTGTGCGTGAGGTAATAGCAGCTGCTAACACACACAAGCTCTTGAAGCTCCGCCCCCTGTGCCGGGAGCAGCAGCTCATTTGCATTTAAAGGGACAGACACAAAACGATGCGTTTTCTCAAAAAGTGACTAATTTAACATGCTATATAAAAATATCTGTGGGATATTTTGAGCTAAAACTTCACACACACACTCTGGGGACATCAGAGACTTATTTTACATCTTGTGAAAAGGGCATTATACCTCCCCTTTAAGAAAAGAGACTGAATGCTTTCTTCAGCACATCCACTGAAAACAGTCTCACACTCTCGCACAACATGCTGTCGCCCATATGTGCGCCGGGGAGGGTGTGTGATCACATTCTCATTCGGTTTTAAAAATAAACTTCTTTATTGGCTTTGATGGTTCCATGAAGAACTTCCATGGAATCTTTTCATTGCACAAAATGTTCTAAACTAAAATAAATGGTTATTTTATGAACTTCTTATAGTTCTTCTTTTATGACATCTTCATTTTATGACAAGTGTCAAAATATGTTTATTTTTCTCATTATAAAATTGTTTATTCAAATGTCCACATGTAATGCCTGTTTTCAGGATAATAAAATGAATTAAATACTTGAGGTAATTTTAGGACATAAACCAAAATATCTGATTATTCATAACAAATGAAGTTCAGAACAAAAGACTCAAAACAATAAAACTAATATTATAAAACTGATAAATACATTTAAATTTAAAACAAAGTACACCTGTGAACTGATGCTCTGCATTAAACGCTTCATACATGCTTTATAAGTTCTTTGTGTGCATTTTTACAGTATCGTTTATTTGTTTATGCACAAATAATATAAAGCATCCCGTCTACTCATAACCACATACAGTAGCGGACAAGAGGATTGAAATATTCAAATAATATTATTATTCATATTTTGTAAGCATATTGCATAGTTGTGCTTGGAGTCGTTTGTTTTATTTGTAATGATAACATGCAAAAACAAGAGAGAACCTACAAAATATTAATATCTGATTATGTTCTGTCAGCTTTTTTTTTTTTTTTTTTTTTTTTTTTTGCATAGTAAAATAAAAACCTTTATCTTTAGTTTGCCTTTTTTTGCCAAATAAGTTTGTCAGATAAATATCTTACCAAGTATAGTGTTTTGCTCTTCACTCACATTTAAAATATATAAATATATTTATACAGGTGAAACTGGAAAAATTTGAATATGATGCAAAAGTTTTTTTTATTTCAGTAATTCAACTTAAAAACTAATATATTATACAGACTCATTACATGCAAAGTGAGATATTTCAAGCCTTTATTTGTTATAATTTTGATGATTATGCAGCTTATGAAAACCCCAAATTCAAAATTAGTGTGAAAAGGTTTTCATAAGCTGTAAGCCATAATCATCCAAATTATGACAAATAAAGGCTTGAAATATCTCACTTTGCATGTAATGAGTCTATATAATATATTAGTTTCACTTTTTAAGTTGAATTACTGAACTTTTGCACCATATTCTCATTTTTCCAGTATAAATCGTGTAATCAAACTTGTAGAGTCATTAAAAACAAATGTCACTTTTGGACAGTCTAGCAAAATTTCCAAAAAAAATTCTACCATCACAGCTTTTTAATAAAGAAAATGATATTTGTCTCGTAAAATGAAATGGCATATAAAACAAATTAGAATCAGAGGAAGCGAGAGAAAGGAAAGATGAGAGAGAATGAGAATATGAGAGAGAATATCAAAAGAAAGCGAATAAAGGGAGAGAGATATTGCTCTCTTTTCTTCTGGTGAGTATGAAATCGTTGTCAAGGGGCCCGTTCCCATGGCGATTGCATCCGCAGCGTCTGGGCTTCAGCGTGTGTGTGTGTGTGTGTGTGTGTGTGTGTGTCGAGACCTTGGACGCCGAGCGGATGGTTCTCCAGGTTCATGCCAAACAAAAGAGAAAGAGAGGGAAAGTGTCCCTCCTCCCGTCTGGCGGACGAGTAACCGTGTGTCTAGATTGGGTTCAGTCTACAGTGCGTGGCGTAAGTGAACACACACACCCATGACTTAAAAAATCATCTTAATGCCTTAATTTAAAAAAAATAAATAGGAAAACTCCAACCTTTAAGAACACTTATTTTCTTTGTGAATTCATAATATCGTAAATAAACAAATATTCTTCCTTAAAGCACAGTGTGCATAAGTAAGTACACCCCTGTGTTAAAGTCCCATAGAGGCCGGCAGATATTTCATGGATCTACTAAAAAAAATTAGGAAAACTCCAACCTTTAAGGACACCAATTTTCTTTGTGAATGAATAATAGCGTAAATAAATAAATGTTCTTCCTTAAAGTGCATAAGTAAGTGCACCCCTGTGTTAAAGTCCCATAGAGGCCGACAGATTTATATTTTTAAAGGCCAGTTATTTCATGGATCTACTATGATCCTGATAAAGTTCCTTGGCCTTTGAAATTAAAATATCCGTACATCATCAGACACCCGTCACCATATCTAGAGATCGGCATGGGTTTATTTCAGTTTAATAACTGGTTTGATTAGCATTGAGAGATGATCTGAAAGTACCCGATGCCAATGTCTAGGTATGGTCACGGATGATGATGATCTTTGTTTCTTTCTTTCTTTCTTTCTTTCTTTCTTTCTTTCTTTCTTTCTTTCTTTCTTTCTTTCTTTCTTTCTTTCTTTCTTTCTTTCTTTCTTTCTTTCTTTTCTTAGTTAGGGTTAGAGGTTATTTAACAGTTAGACTTCATTTGGTTTTGTTACTTTCTTTTCTTTGGCGCCGGCGCCGCCCACGTCCCCTCTTCCTTCTTACAGAAATACTCTGTATATATTATCTATATTCTGTACGTGTTTTTCTTGCTTCAATCTTGCCTATCACCTTTTTGTACTGAATAAAGGTATTGGCTTTTCACACAGTTACCTGGATTGGTGGTTCTTTGTACAGCAGCACGTAGACTAAGGGCCGTATCTTGCCCAGCGCAATTGACTTTGTACACCGCCGCATGTCTCATTCCTATTCTGCGTTATAATAGCAATCCGGCGTTATAATAGCAATCCGCCGTTATAATAGCGATCCGCCGTTATAATAGCGATCCGCCGTTATAATAGCAATCCGCCGTTATAATAGCAAACCCGCCGTTATAATAGCAAACCCGCCGTTATAATAGCAATCCGCCGTTATAATAGCGATCCGCCCTTATAATAGCGATCCGCCGTTATAATAGCAAACCCGCCGTTATAATAGCAATCCGCCGTTATAATAGCAATCCGCCGTTATAATAGCAATCCGCCGTTATAATAGCAATCCGCCGTTATAATAGCAATCCGCCGTTATAATAGCAATCCGCCGTTATAATAGCAATCCGCCGTTATAATAGCGATCCGCCGTTATAATAGCGATCCGCCGTTATAATAGCAATCCGCCGTTATAATAGCAATCCGCCGTTATAATAGCAATCCGCCGTTATAATAGCGATCCGCCGTTATAATAGCAATCCGCCGTTATAATAGCGATCCGCCGTTATAATAGCGATCCGCCGTTATAATAGCAATCCGCCGTTATAATAGCAATCCGCCGTTATAATAGCAATCCGCCGTTATAATAGCGATCCGCCGTTATAATAGCGATCCGCCGTTATAATAGCGATCCGCCGTTATAATAGCGATCCGCCGTTATAATAGCAATCCGCCGTTATAATAGCAATCCGCCGTTATAATAGCAATCCGCCGTTATAATAGCAATCCGCCGTTATAATAGCGATCCGCCGTTATAATAGCGATCCGCCGTTATAATAGCAATCCGCCGTTATAATAGCAATCCGCCGTTATAATAGCAATCCGCCGTTATAATAGCAATCCGCCGTTATAATAGCAATCCGCCGTTATAATAGCAATCCGCCGTTATAATAGCAATCCGCCGTTATAATAGCAATCCGCCGTTATAATAGCGATCCGCCGTTATAATAGCGATCCGCCGTTATAATAGCAATCCGCCGTTATAATAGCGATCCGCCGTTATAATAGCGATCCGCCGTTATAATAGCGATCCGCCGTTATAATAGCGATCCGCCGTTATAATAGCAATCCGCCGTTATAATAGCAATCCGCCGTTATAATAGCAATCCGCCGTTATAATAGCGATCCGCCGTTATAATAGCGATCCGCCGTTATAATAGCAATCCGCCGTTATAATAGCGATCCGCCGTTATAATAGCAATCCGCCGTTATAATAGCGATCCGCCGTTATAATAGCGATCCGCCGTTATAATAGCGATCCGCCGTTATAATAGCAATCCGCCGTTATAATAGCGATCCGCCGTTATAATAGCAATCCGCCGTTATAATAGCGATCCGCCGTTATAATAGCGATCCGCCGTTATAATAGCGATCCGCCGTTATAATAGCGATCCGCCGTTATAATAGCAATCCGCCGTTATAATAGCAATCCGCCGTTATAATAGCAATCCGCCGTGGTAATAGCGATCCGCCGTTATAATAGCGATCCGCCGTTATAATAGCAATCCGCCGTTATAATAGCAATCCGCCGTTATAATAGCAATCCGCCGTTATAATAGCAATCCGCCGTTATAATAGCGATCCGCCGTTATAATAGCGATCCGCCGTTATAATAGCGATCCGCCGTTATAATAGCGATCCGCCGTTATAATAGCGATCCGCCGTTATAATAGCAATCCGCCGTTATAATAGCAATCCGCCGTTATAATAGCAATCCGCCGTTATAATAGCAATAGCGATCCGCCGTTATAATAGCAATCCGCCGTTATAATAGCAATCCGCCGTTATAATAGCAATCCGCCGTTATAATAGCAATCCGCCGTTATAATAGCAATCCGCCGTTATAATAGCAATCCGCCGTTATAATAGCAATCCGCCGTTATAATAGCAATCCGCCGTTATAATAGCAATCCGCCGTTATAATAGCGATCCGCCGTTATAATAGCGATCCGCCGTTATAATAGCAATCCGCCGTTATAATAGCAATCCGCCGTTATAATAGCAATCCGCCGTTATAATAGCAATCCGCCGTTATAATAGCGATCCGCCGTTATAATAGCGATCCGCCGTTATAATAGCAATCCGCCGTTATAATAGCGATCCGCCGTTATAATAGCGATCCGCCGTTATAATAGCGATCCGCCGTTATAATAGCAATCCGCCGTTATAATAGCAATCCGCCGTTATAATAGCAATCCGCCGTTATAATAGCAATCCGCCGTTATAATAGCAATCCGCCGTTATAATAGCGATCCGCCGTTATAATAGCAATCCGCCGTTATAATAGCGATCCTCCGTTATAATAGCAATCCGCCGTTATAATAGCGATCCGCCGTTATAATAGCAATCCGCCGTTATAATAGCAATCCGCCGTTATAATAGCGATCCGCCGTTATAATAGCGATCCGCCGTTATAATAGCGATCCGCCGTTATAATAGCGATCCGCCGTTATAATAGCGATCCGCCGTTATAATAGCAATCCGCCGTTATAATAGCAATCCGCCGTTATAATAGCAATCCGCCGTTATAATAGCAATAGCGATCCGCCGTTATAATAGCAATCCGCCGTTATAATAGCAATCCGCCGTTATAATAGCAATCCGCCGTTATAATAGCAATCCGCCGTTATAATAGCAATCCGCCGTTATAATAGCGATCCGCCGTTATAATAGCAATCCGCCGTTATAATAGCAATCCGCCGTTATAATAGCAATCCGCCGTTATAATAGCGATCCGCCGTTATAATAGCGATCCGCCGTTATAATAGCAATCCGCCGTTATAATAGCGATCCGCCGTGGAACAAGCGCGCCGGCTCTTAAAGGGAATGTGAGAGGACGCTCGGATTGTTTTTTTTCACGTTACGCCCAAACCACACCTATGAGTAATGAAGCGACTTCAGACACACACATTTTAGATTTGCGTCGGCGCAAGAGTCGTTTATCCCGCCGGTATAAATGCAACAGCGCCGGGATTCGTCCACAGAGTTACTTGCGTTTCAGAGCGTTACAATAGGGCCCCTGATATGTTTCTCTGTAATGCACATTTTAAATGTTAAGACTCCTGAACCCCTAGACTATCTCGGGGGTCGTAACAGTAATGATGATTTTTTAGGTCCACTTTAGCATGGGTGTGTTCACTTAGGCACTGTATATCTGTGGCTGTTATTGTACCTGGGTCCTTTTATTTCCTGGATTATTCATAAACAGTGGCGGGAACACACTTTCCCTAGACACCAATTAACCCCGATTTTCGTCTAAATTATGCGGTGACATTTTGTTTCTCTTTACCCGGGAAATGCGTCCTCAGAGTAAAACATGGTGTGTGTGTGTGTGTGTGTGTGTGTGTGTGTGTGTGCATCTTCACCCCAGAGTAAAAGTGCTTATACACGATAATACAAGTCTTGGGAAGGCATTTAGGGAACACGCAAAACATGAAGGCATAGTTTCCTGAAAACCTCTGCCATGTAGTTCACATGCTTGAAACGCTCCCCAAATTATTCTATTAAATAATTTCATTTCTTATTCATGATACTGTTTGCTGCATCTGTGATACATTAGGAGGTTTTGCTAAATGATCAGCAATACAGAAAATATTTAAAATATTGGCATTGCCATTTGCCGCACCACAATGGAATTATCCTAATGCATTTTTCGTTTGGAATTTTTATAGATAGCTTATAGATAATGTTCATAATAATATTTATGCATAAATAACACAATTATTATTTGTATTTCTTGTTTTAGACAAAAATGTACACATGAATGTTTTATGTTATACAAGACAATCAGTTTTGGGAAGAATATTAAACAGCCCTCAATCTATTTTGAGTCCCAAATATTAATTAAATATGTCAAATATCACTAAAAATTTCATTACTTTCCATTATTACTTATATCGATATCTATATTTATCTGTATTCCATTTCTTGGTTTTTGTTTTGTTTTCGTTTTTTCATTATTCTGTATGTGTGTCATTTCTTACCTTGTATAAGCTCTTTTTTTACAATATTTTTTTTTTTTTGTATTTAATTACTCTATGGGACTTAAAATTTATTATAAATTCCCCTTATTTAAATTTTTTAACCGTCTGGTGCTCTTCGGTCAAAATGTTATGTTTTGTGTTTTAGAATTTTTTACTATATCGGAATCGTACGAAACTTGGTAAAGGTTTTGGCACTTGCTATCTGAACACACACACACACACACACACACACACACACACACAAAACATAGACATGATTTGAAAAGATTAAATGGTCCTGAAGAAAAAAAAACAGTCAAACTTGTATTGTTCGCAGTCAAAAATGTCATTGTTCGCACTAATCTCCTCTAGTGGAAGCGTTTGGTACTGCGGCCAAACACAATCTTACTCAAAGCTGATTTTTTTTCTTTTTTTTTAATATAACCTAAAATTTGGAACACAACTTGTTTAGATGTATGGCTTTGATTGTTTAAAACGTGTAAATATTTCATATAAAGTATTCTTGTGCATTTTTCATAACAATAATTATTGTTACTAATTGTAAATATTAATAATTGTAACAATTATTTTTGTTTGTTCACTTTTTAAAACCTTTTTCACGTCAGCAATAATCTGCCAAGTGTCTTCTTTAAAATGATAAGTCTGTGATCAGAAAAGCGGTCAAGATTTATGAAAGTTTAACATTTTCAGGTATATGCTCAAAAAGTGAATAAATGGATTATAACTACTGCATAAATATAATTTAGTACCATAAAATCCCCTAAAAAATACAAAATATTAAATAAAAAACATTATAAATATAGTATTCACTTCATTGTAATTTTAAAAATACGGTAATTTTTGACTGACACATAAAGAGTTTTGGCCAGTTCCCATTATACATTATGTGATCAAATACAATAATCCTCTAAAAAAAAAATATATATAAATCAAATATTCAAACTACCATACAAGTCTATGATGCTTTGATGGTGCTTTTTGGATCTGTACGCCTCTTCATTGCCCCACAATGCCCAGCTCAGGTGAGGGTCTTTGTTGAGTCCAGGACGTCCAGGAAGGAAGGAAGGAAAGAGTCCACACAGGGAGACTGTCTCATTCCCGCCCCGGAGAGCGTTCTCCTGCTGAACCGACACAAACACCGGTCAGGAAACACTGCCGTGCAGACGCTTGCCTTGTTCGCCACATTAAAGAAAATGGGTCAAAGGAAGAGTTGCAGTTTTCAGTCCGTCTTTGAAGAAATGCTTCTCGAAACACGAGCCGAACCGCAGCTTCATCAAGTTTTGTCCTTTGCATGTTAGTCGAGGCAAGTCGCCTTCATTTATACAGCGCTTTTAACAATGTAGATTGTTAAGCGCCCCCCTTTTTTTAATAGACATGAAAATGCACATTCAGAACTTAAATGGTTCTAATGCAAGAATGCTTTGGAATATAGATGTAAGATTGGTCTTGTTTTAAAGAAGACATTTGGCAGATTTTTGTAGAAGTTAAATAAGTTAAGAAAGTTAAACAGAAAAAAAGTTATAGAAGTTTGAGTTTATGAAAATGTACAACGTTAAAAATGTAATTATTCATATTTTATATAAAATATATATTTTCAAAACCTGGAGGACTCTAAAGGCAATCAAAGGCAAAAATCTGAACAAGTTGTGTTTCAAATGTTAGGTTGATATCTCAGAAAATGAGCTTTCAGTGAGAGAGCAAAGGGAGATATTTGCTTTTACAGAAATCGCTTTTTAAGAACTACAACAAACGGCTGGTAGGAACTACACGACATTCCTCCCGTTAGTGACATCACCAACCCTAAAATTTACATAAACCCCGCCCCCAGAACACGCAGTCCATGTTGAGAAGAGGAAGAGTTGTTTAGCTCAAACTTTAGCATCCGTCTTTTCACATGCAATAGAAAGTCACTCTGTGTGCATCTCACAACAGTTCCTATACGAGCGATTTATAGATTACCATGACAGAATATGCTAATTAAAGATAGTTAACTCCACATCAGAAACATA
Organism: Phoxinus phoxinus; assembly: GCF_949152265.1. Taxonomy (NCBI): domain Eukaryota; kingdom Metazoa; phylum Chordata; class Actinopteri; order Cypriniformes; family Leuciscidae; genus Phoxinus; species Phoxinus phoxinus. Next base: position 35,260,370 of record NC_136885.1, read on the forward strand.
AATTCATCAACTAACCATTCAGAGACGTCCTGTTGCTTCTACATGTTGTCACTTCTTCTTGAGTCTCTCCATCATTGTCTGACTCCGGTTTGAACATAAAGGCAGAACAGTTTCTGTCATTTTAGTGTGTGTGCGTGAGGTAATCGGAGCTGCTAACACACATGAGCTCTTGAAGCTCCGCCCCCTGTGCCGGGAGCAGCAGCTCATTTGCATTTAAAGGGACAGACACAAAACGGTGCGTTTTTGCTCACCCTCAAAAAGTGACAATTTTAACATGATATATAACAATATCCGTGGGGTATTTTGTGTTAAAACTTCACACACACACTCTGGGGACATCAGAGACTTATTTTACATCTTGTGAAAAGGGCATTATACCACCGCTTTAAATGTTCCCCAACTTAAGCAAGCCAATGGCGACAGAAGAGTCAGTGTTTTTGGCCTGTGATGTGTGTGTGTGTGTGTGTGTGTGTGTGTGTGTGTGTGTGTGTGTGTGTGTGTGTGTGTGTGTGTGTGTGTGTGTGTGTGTGTGTGTGTGTGTGTGTAACGGTACACTAGTGAACTCTTCTCTGTCAGTCTCCAGTGCTAAGGGAGCTGTTGGTTGACTAGAGAGACAGATCTGCCAAAAGCTGAAGCGTGAAGCAGAACCTCGGGGAGGGAGTAGCTAGTCTCTCTGAAATCATAAACATCTCCCACTTCCTCCGTCAGCTCTAAAAATACCTCCCCCTCCTCTCCCCGTCTCCATCAGCCATGCAAATATCAGACCCTCCAACCAAAATGTGTTCCCCACGTATCACACCGGTTTTTATTTTGCGTGGTTCCTCTCTGCGATGTTGCCTCCAGAGAGCACGTGTCTGAGCTCCAAACATGCAGCGCTGTCTGGAAAAAATGTCAAAGATGGCTATTTTTGGGGCAGTCTGTTGTTTTTCCAGCTGATGGACAGATTGGGAATTAAATATTTGAGGTGAAGAATCGGATACTTGTTATAAAATTAAAAATGTGATTCCTCTTATTGATTCCTTTGTGTGCATTACAATATGATGTTTAAAAGGGACAGATGTTTTTTTGCTCACCCTCAAAAAGTGATAATTTTCACCTCTTAAGCGGCACCCCCTTTTTTTATAGACATGAAAATGTACATTTCGAACTTAAATGGTTGTAATTCAAGAATGCTTTGGAATATAGATGTAAGATTGGTCTTGTTTTAAAGAAGACTTTTGGCAGATTTTTGTAGAAGTGAAATAAATTAAGGAAGTTAAACAGAAAAAAAGTTTTGAGTTTATGAAAATGTACAATGTTAAAAATTGAATGATTCATATTTTATATAAAATATATATTTTCAAAAACAAGTTGTGTTTCAAATGTTAGGTTGATATCTCTTGAAATGAGCGTTCAGTGAGATGTAGTTTGGGCGCAGTACCACACTTCTCCACTAGTGGACATCACTGCCCATATAAGGGCGCCTCCATTTCCATATGTTGTTTGAGTCTGAACCATTATTTTTACAATTTTCATACAATTTATGAAGTAGACATCCTATTCAGAAGTAGTGTTGGAAGTTTGGCAGATTTTGAGATGAATTCAACCTCTAAGAAACACAGAAGATCACGTATGTGCATTATAGCTCGCCGCCACATCACTAATGCTGAATCTATTATTGTTTTCTATATATTCAAAACATTTTCAGAGCTTTTTTCTAAAATAATTGAATGGATGCTCTCTTTTGAACTCTTGGCATTAAAACAAACTGAGGTTTCTACCATTCTTTCATGATTTTTCATGTTCATCACTATTTCAAAATAAAGGTCTGAACACGCCTTAGGAGTATGAACATATTCTTGTGGCAAATTGATAAATTACGGCTCCTCTGTCATTTATTTAGAAAATAAGTCACCAAATATGAGTAAACTAGAGATTGTAAGCTTCCAAATGATATAGTTTGTCAAGATTAGTTTAGGTTTAGTGTAGGATATTACTGTTTTAAATATGTAATGGCTGATGCCAATATGAGGGGTTGATATATAAAAATATCTGTGGGGTATTTTGAGCTAAAACTTCACACACACACACACACACACACACACACACACACACACACACACACACACACACACACACACACACACACACACACACACACACACACACACACACACACACACACACACTCTCTGGGGACATCATAGACTTATTTTACATCTTGTGAAAAAGGGCATTATACCACCGCTTTAAAAAAGGGTTGCGCGCCCATTTTCATTACGCCGAAAACACTCTACAACTCGAAAATGTTCCCGCATCTCATTCAATCGATCAAAATGAGAAAAATCCAATTGCTGATGCATGACTGTTGTACTCCAGATGTCATTTCCCCCGATTGGATCCAGCCACGGATAGCCAAACGCATCCATTCATGTCCGTGTCACCAGAAACAGTGATTCCTATGACAGCGTTCATAAATCTGCATGGCCTCTCGTCGGGATCCTAATTAAAGTCGCTCTCGCTGGATCTGCCGGCATTATCCCGACTCCTAATGAACAATCTGCTTGATTTTCTGTGATTGATTCTCACCTTTTCATCCGAGCGCTTCACCTCATTAACAGTGTATTCTCGGCCGTCGCCGCCTCTCGGATTATTCGTCCGGCCGCTGTAATTAGACAGGAACATAATAGAGAGTATTCTTCATCAACAGCCCACCCCAGGTTTAATCAGCTGGTCACAATGGGATATTACCTGGACTCTTCTGATCCGCTGGAGACTGTCGACGCTTGTCACTTTAGATTTGGAGACGGGGGGGTTTGGCTGATGAACAGAGAGCTCTTTTGGCCTCTCCATGGCTGGACGTGTTAATTCCCAGCCTGCCAGTTGTGAGATTGGGCTCCCATGATGAGCTGAAGCACTTATTTATTTATTTAGTAATCTAGTGTGCCCTTAATTGGGTCTTTTTCTGCTCTCTTTCTGCCAAACAAGCACAGGATGAGGCAGTACCTGACTGAAGGAACCCAAAAACAGCAGTTTACCGTATTTTGCTGCGCACACAGAAGCAAATTAAGGTGGTACGTGAGAAAATAGACAGATCAATGGAAGCTTGTGACCACCACAGAATAAAACATTTTAAAAGATAGACTTTTTATCTCACAATTGAGAGTTTACATCTCGCAAATTCTGACATTATATCTCCCAATTGCGTGTTATAAAGTCATAATTGCGAGATATAAACATGCAATTCTGAGAAAATGTCAGAATTCCAAGTTAATTTCTCACAATTGCAAGTTTGTCACATAATTCTGACTTTATATCACGCAATTCTGACTTTATATTACGCAATTCTGACTTTATATTACGCAATTCTGACTTTATATCACGCAATTCTGACATTATAACTCGCAATTGTGACTTTATAACATAATTCTGACTTTATAACTCGCAATTCTGACTTTATATCACGCAATTCTGACTTTATATCACGCAATTCTGACTTTATATCACGCAATTCTGACATTATAACTCGTAATTGTGACTTTATAACATAATTCTGACTTTATATCACGCAATTCTGACTTTATATCACGCAATTCTGACATTATAACTCGCAATTGTGACTTTTTAACATAATTCTGACTTTATAACTCGCAATTGTGACTATATCACGCAATTGTGACTTTATAACTCGCAATTGTGACTTTATAACTCGTAATTGTGACTATATCACGCAATTCTGACTTTATAACTCGCAGTTCTGACTTTATAACTCGCAATTGCGACTTTATATCACACATTTGTAAGATTAAAAAGTCAGAATTGCGAGATAAAAAGTAGCAATTACCTTTTTTATTTTTCATTCTGTGATGAAAACAAGCTTATAGCCTACATATCACTTTCCTCACGGGAAACAAGAAAAACATGAAAGCAGTTACTAATATAGAAACCGAACACAGAGTCTGTTGAGTTTTGTGGTCCTTGTCTATTAGTTTTGAGGCCATGTATATGCTACAGTACATAAACATTTAGCCGATATATAATTACCGAAAACAGACCGATCATTTTTAGAAGATGCTCCACTCATGAACACCTTGCATACTGTGTTTTGATTTCAAGTATTAACGACTACAGCATATAAAGGTGAATGTCATTATAAAATATAAATATAAAATATAATGAGCACCACCTACCAATGACAAGCAATAGCAAGTAGCAAATTATTATGGACGATGTTAGTAATTGAAGCTTACTGAATACTGTGCAGTAATAATGTATGCTACTATTGTTTAAAAATAGCATGTAAAAACAGAATACATTATGCAAATTATTATTATTTCAAACAACAGTTTGTTGTCACATCATGCTGCATGCTTTAAAAAGAGGTGTCTATTATGCTTTTTTGAGTATTATTAGCTGTCATGCAGTGTCAAGTCACCTTTATTTATATAGTGCTTTTTATAGTACAGAGTGTTTCAAAGCAGCTTTACAGAGATAACAGGAAAATAATGCAACAGAGTTTGTTTCTAGAAGAAAATGGCGTCACAATCCTGCTTAAGTAAGTTCTGTGATGGTTCATTTTTGTTGTAAAAAAGTTATTAATTTAGTTTATTTATATATATATATATATATAGCCGCTCTGGAGAAAAACGTGATTTCATCATCCAGCTCAGTTCAGTTCTCATATAATGCTGTCAATGCAGGAGATCAATAATATTGTCGAATATTAAGTGTGTCCCCAACTAAGCAAGTCAAAAGCCAGTGTATTAGAGCTGTTTGTGAATGTAAAAGATCTGAAAAGTTTTTAAAAAGAGCACGACTAATTTATTCTGAACTGCCTCAAACGAGTCAGTAATTCCAGTCTCGCTTCCTGTTACAAACCTACGTTACAATGTAACAAATTTGCATAATGCCAGCCTGTGGTCTTGATTGGCTGAACAGCGTCTCTTAGCTCCGCCCTCAAACACTGCAGTGTATCTGAGACTGGAAGAGTTCGGTTCGTGTTGT
>NC_136885.1:35272852-35315001 GCF_949152265.1 Phoxinus phoxinus
TATCTATCATCCATCCTTCCATCCATCCATCTATCTATCATCCATCCTTCCATCCATCCATCTATCTATCATCCATCCTTCCTTCCATCCATCTATCATCCATCCATCCATCTCTCTCCACCTATCATCCATCCATTCATCATCCTTCCATCCATCCATCTATCTATCATCCATCCATCCATCTATCATCCTTCCATCCATCTATCTATCATCTATCTCTCCACCTATCATCCATCCATCCATCCATCATCCTTCCATCCATCCATCTATCTCTCCACCTATCATCCATCCATCCATCATCCTTCCATCCATCCATCCATCTATCTATCATCCATCCATCTATCATCCATCCATCCACCTATCATCCATCCATCATCCTTCCATCCATCTATCATCCTTCCATCCATCCATCCATCATCCATCCATCCATCCATCTATCTATCATCTATCTCTCCACCTATCATCCATCCATCCATCCATCCATCTATCATCCTTCCATCCATCCATCCATCATCCATCCATCCATCCATCTATCTATCATCTATCTCTCCACCTATCATCCATCCATCTGTCTATCATCCATCCATCCATCTATCATCTTTCCATCTATATATGTCTCCATCCATCTACCATCTATGTATCATCTATCCATCTATCATCCTTCCATCCATCATAGTGTACAGAGGAGAGAAATGCTTTGGCTTCTTTTGGAACTATTTCCATTAGCAGAAAAAAACGATCAGCAACACAGTAACCATGACACTCTCATGTATGATTCCAGCAGATTAATCCTGAGCTATAAATACACATGCAATGAAATGCATATTTCAAGATTATTATTATTAGTGTATTTTTATAGTATTTATTTGTCTTGGGTTGGTAAGCACACTTGGCCAGGAGACTTTCATCTTTCTGAAGGATATCGTGTCTGCCTGGAAAACACCTGAAGAAGAATCCGTGTACACGTGCAGTCCGGAACTGGGAATCTGTAATGTAGACAGACACACTGCACTTTTATTTACACAAATAAGGTTAAAAAAAAGATAAAAGCTAATGCCGTTTTATGAAATTCACTGTAAAAAGAGTTCAGGTCGCCTACTTACATTTTTTTTTAGCTAACCTGTAGCCTTAAAATGATTAAGTAAATATCTATCGATGCCTAATTGAAAAAAAATAAGCAATGTGACTTACTTGGTTTTTTTTTAGTAAGCATGAAGTTTATTTACTTAATCATTTTAAGGCAACGGGTTTCCTAAATATTTTTAAGTTAAGTCAACTGATCACTTCCAGCGCTGTTGGACAGTCAAGACATTTGACACGGAACTGGACAAAATCATCATCAGTTTCATTAGTTATTTTTATATTAGATTATCAAATTATGATTTGTGCTGCTTTCTAACTTTTAAGAAAGTAACAGGACAGCAAACTATTCCCTTGCTTCCTTTGACCGCTATTAGTCTCCATGAAATCAGTGTGTGTGTGTGTGTCTGAAATCAGTGTTGTTTTTGGTGTGTTTGAGAAGTAGCGACTGTGTGTGTGTGAGTCTCCACATGTGAAATCAGAGTTTTTGGTGTGTTTGAGAAGCAGCAAGTGTGTGTGTGTGTGTGTGAGTCTCCACATGTGAAATCAGAGTTTTAGTGTGTTTGAGAAGCAGCGAGTGTGTGTGTGTGTGTGAGTCTCCACATGTGAAATCATTGTTTTTGGTGTGTTTGAGAAGCAGTGTGTGTGTGTATGTGTTGTTTTTAGTGTGTTTGAGAAGCAGCTAGTGTGTGTGTGTGAGTCTCCACATGTGAAATCAGAGTTTTAGTGTGTTTGAGAAGCAGCGAGTGTGTGTGTGTGAGTCTCCACATGTGAAATCAGAGTTTTTGGTGTGTTTGAGAAGCAGTGTGTGTGTGTGTGAGTCTCCACATGTGAAATCATTGTTTTTGGTGTGTTTGAGAAGCAGTGTGTGTGTGTGTATGTGTTGTTTTTAGTGTGTTTGAGAAGCAGCGAGTGTGTGTGTGTGAGTCTCCACATGTGAAATCAGAGTTTTTGGTGTGTTTGAGAAGCAGCGACTGTGTGTGTGTGAGTCTCCACATGTGAAATCAGAGTTTTAGTGTGTTTGAGAAGCAGCGAGTGTGTGTGTGTGTGTGTGTGTGTGTGAGTCTCCACATGTGAAATCATTGTTTTTGGTGTGTTTGAGAAGCAGTGTGTGTGTGTGTATGTGTTGTTTTTAGTGTGTTTGAGAAGCAGCTAGTGTGTGTGTGTGTGTGTGTGTGTGTGTGTGTGTATGTGTATGAGTCTCCATTTGTGAAATCAGTGTTGTTTTTGGTGTGTTTGAGAAGCAGTGTGTGTGTGTGTGTGTGTTGTTTTAGTGTGTTTAAAAAGCAGCTAGTGTGTGTGTGTGTGTGTATGTGTATGAGTCTCCATTTGTGAAATCATTGTTTTTGGTGTGTTTGAGAAGCAGTGTGTGTGTGTGTGTGTGTTGTTTTAGTGTGTTTAAAAAGCAGCTAGTGTGTGTGTGTGTGTGCATGTGTATGAGTCTCCATTTGTGAAATCATTGTTTTTGGTGTGTTTGAGAAGCAGCGTGTGTGTGTGTATGTGTTGTTTTTAGTGTGTTTGAGAAGCAGCTAGTGTGTGTGTGTGTGTGTGTGTGTGTATGTGTATGAGTCTCCATTTGTGAAATCAGAGTTGTTTTTGGTGTGTTTGAGAAGCAGTGTGTGTGTGTGTGTATGTGTTGTTTTTAGTGTGTTTGAGAAGCAGCTAGTGTGTGTGTGTGTGTGTGTGTGTGTGTATGTGTATGAGTCTCCATTTGTGAAATCAGAGTTGTTTTTGGTGTGTTTGAGAAGCAGTGTGTGTGTGTGTGTGTGTTGTTTTAGTGTGTTTAAAAAGCAGCTAGTGTGTGTGTGTGTGTGTGTATGTGTATGAGTCTCCATTTGTGAAATCAGAGTTGTTTTTGGTGTGTTTGAGAAGCAGTGTGCGTGTGTGTGTGTGTGTGTGTGTTGTTTTAGTGTGTTTGAGAAGCAGTGAGTGTGTGTGTGTGTGTGTGTGTGTTCTCGTCAACAGGAAGTGCAGATCTCTGCTAAGTTCCTTCCTCTGTTTCGACAGAGTCCGTGTCACAGCTCTTTGTTCGGCTCTCAGTGCAGCGCTGCAGTGTTTGAGATTATAGGGGAGATTCGTCTTCCTCGGCTCGACATCTTTCCCGCGTCAGGCGCTGTCGTCTAAATGGCTTTTGCCTCGGTTTAATGTCAGAGTAAAGCACATTTATTGGTGCACATCTCCACTTTGTCACAGTGAGTGAGTGTGTGTCTCCTGCATTGATCTGCTGTCGGTGTCTTGATAAAGCGCGTTTGCTTCACGACTCTGGCGTGTGGATGTTTGCCCTCGACCACGAGCGTCTGCTTTACATCACAGCGTCGGAAACACTGAAGCTTCACGAGCCAATCATCTCACATCAGCGGCAGGCGCAGAAGAGCAGAAGCAGATCTGCTCAAATCATGTCCAGCGGTGCGACAAACAACAGCCGTTTAACAGACGAGTCCGTCAACTCCACAGAGAGAAACATATATATATCACATCTATATCACTCTATCTATCTATCTATCTATCTATCTATCATCCCTCCACCCATCCATCCATCTATCCATCCCTCCATCCATCTATCTATCTATCTATCATCCCTCCATCTATCTATCCATCTATCCATCCATCCATCTATCCATTCTCCATCCATCTATCAATCCATCCCTCCATCCATCTATCTATCATCCCTCCATCTATCTATCCATCCATCCCTCCATCTATCTATCCATCCATCTATCCCTCCATCTATCCTTCCATCCATCCGTCCATCTACCATCCCTCTATCTTCCATCCATCTATCTATCTATCTATCTATCTACCTATCTATCTATTTATCTATCTATCTATCATCCCTCCATCTATCTATCTATCTATCTACCTATCTATCTATCTATTTATCTATCTATCTATCTATCTATCTATCTATCTATCTATCATCCCTCCACCCATCCATCCATCTATCCATTCTCCATCCATCTATCTATCATCCCTCCATTTATCCATTTATCTATCATCCCTCCATCTATCTATCATCCCTCCATTTATCTATCTATCATCCCTCCATCCATCTATCTATCTTCCATCCATCCATCTATCATCCCTCCATCGATCTATCCATCTATCTATCTATCTTCCATCCATCCATCTATCATCCCTCCATCTATCTATCCATCCATCTATCTATCTTCCATCCATCCATCTATCATCCCTCCATCTATCTATCCATCCATCTATCTATCTACCATCCCTCCATCAATCTATCTATCCATCCATCCATCCATCTATCCATCCATCCATCCATTTATCTTCCATCCATCCATCCATCATCACTCCATCTATCTATCCATCCATCCCTCCATCTATCTATCCATCCATCCATCTACCATTCCTCCGTCCATCCATCAATCCATCAATCCATCTATCTATCTATCTATCTATCTATCTATCTATCTATCTATCTATCTATCTATCTATCTATCTATCTATCTATCTATCTATCTATCTATCTATCTATCTATCTATCCATCCATCCATCTATCTATCTATCTATAGCTTTGAGGCTTTATTGTATAAAAAGTCTATGATATAGACAGGATTTATCTTACGGAAAAGATTGGTCCAGTTTTAGTTTGCGGTCTCTAACCCAGAATAAAACCAGCTCGAGAGAGAAGTTAACATGTGACGAACACTGCTAAACCCGATCACCTTCTGGAGCCCGAAAAACCCGTTTGCTCAAACGTCCGTAGAAACTGAAACCAGCTTCATGCATCAAGTCTGCATTTATGTGATCAAAAATACAACAAAAAAACGGTAATATTATGAAATATTTTCAGAACTATTACACTTCAGTGTCACATGATCCTTCATAAATAATTCTAATATGCTGATTTGATGCTTAAGAAACATTTATTAATATCAACGTTGAGAACAATTCATATTTTTGTGGAAACACTGATACATTTTTCTTTGATGAATAGAACTTTCAAAAGAACAGTATTTACTTGAAATAGAAACTTTTTAAACAATATAAACGTCTTTACTGTCACTTTAATGTCATTGCTGAATAAAAGTCTAATTTTTTTTTAAATGATGGCAAATTTTTAGGTGAACTATTCCTTTGAAGATAAGTTAACACAAACTCACATTATTCAAAGGTCATGGGGAAAAGTTTCTCAATTCAATTCTGTTGTGTGGCTTTATCTGACCTCCATCTCTGTGGCTTCTGGAATATAATAAGAAATCACAATAACAGAACATAAAAATGCGGTTTATTTTCTCCTCCAAAAGCCTCCTTTTCGAGTTTCAATTACTTTTTTATTTTCTTACTGTGTGTACCACTATGGGCTGACATGTGTTGTTAAGCAGGCGTATATGTGGAAAGCATTTTGATATAAACGAAAAAGATATGCTAAATTTATTTTGCTTTTTCGAGAGACGTCAAATGAAATAATGACATTACACACACAGCTGATGAGCTCAGTGTGTGAAAGCTATCGCTATTGAGTTTGGCTCGGCTAGCGGCGCATAAAAATGCAATTCAAGCCTCTTCTGTAATGTTTTCATTTGTGATTTAGAACTTTTTAATGTTATTAATATTCAAAACTAATATTTGTCCACCATAAAACTGTGTAGTCTGTCACATGACAGGAATGCAAAGCAATATTATAGACTATAAATCTGCAGATCTGATTCAACATGACCAGTGTTGTTCAACATTACTAGTTACTGATTGCATCTTCTCCAGTGTAATTATATTACTGTACTTATTACTCTCTCTAAACAGTAGTGCATTACTTATTACTTTCTAAATCTCAACAGTTGAACAACACAAGGATGAAAATGAAACAGCTTTCAAATAACTAATATTAAAATGCAAAAATGATTCTTGAATTGACCAAAAGTATTTAAAGGGAGAATGTTACATTAAAATATAAATGTTATGTATTTATGCAAGTAACTGTAAATTATCCCTTACTTTAATTTTCTCAAGGCCACAGATATTAAATGCATTAAACCCGACACTAAACTGAGTTTCAATAATTTTATTGTGTTAATGAAAACATACATATGCATGTTATCTTAAAGCTTTTGCCAATAAAAAGGTGAATTATAATGTATAAAACAGCCTGCACTGCTACAATATTACACAAATATTAATAATAAAGTCCTCTGACATCAACTAAACTACAATTAATGCTTCTTGAAAATGATATAACTGTTTCAAAAATGTATGAATGTGATTACATTTCTAAGAACTTATGGCTTATGCATTCTAAACTAAATTTTTTGAATTGGTTTTCATCCTTATTTGTTATTGAACTCTTTATATTTTCCACTGATTCTTGGATCGGACTCGCTGGACATTTGTGGCTCTAGATTTGGCTTGACTATCATGATCCAAGCAACCAATTTTCTTTTGGAGCTTGATGAAAATCTTTGGTTATTTTTGCAGATGGACTTTTCTCAAAAACACTAATTTCTCATGTTTCTACTCCCAATTTTTGGACTTGTGTTTCCATGGAATCAGCCTGGAATCACAGATCTGTTTCCATGGCGATCCGCCACCTGTTGCTCCGTTCTCTTCACACGTCTGCCATGAGATGATTGGCGTTTGGGAATAACAAAGTACACCGGCTTATTTCTTCTTTGCTTTCGGAAGTGTCAGGTGTCTCGTTTTCAAGTTAAAGATTAAAACATTTTAGTCCTTTCAGGTGAAACTGGAAAAAAAAATTATATTGTGCAAAAGTAAATTTATTTCAGTAATTCAACTTAAAAGGTGAAACTAATATATTATATAGACTCATTACATGCAAAGTGAGATATTACAAGCCTTTATTTGTCATAATTTTGATGATTATGGCGTACAGCTTATGAAAACCTTTTCACAATATTCTCATTTTGAATTTGGGGTTTTCATAAGCTGTATAATCATCAAAATTATAACAAATAAAGGCTTGAAATATCTCACTTTGCATGTAATGAGTCTATATAATATATTAGTTTCACCTTTTAAATTGAATTACTGAACTTTTGCACCATATTCAAATTCTTCGAGTTTTAATCTGTATTTTAGTCGTTCGGTTACACCAAGAACAAATAATATACTTCAGAAACGGCCCTGTGAGGATTGAAGTGAAGCGACGGCTCGATAGCCGGTCAATACTGACGTATCCAGTCTCATCGATGAGAAGAAAGCCCTAAAGAGAGATGTATGAGAAGCTTTCACGGATGTTTCAAACAACTAAATGCTTTTGCAAAGACTTCATTGTACACGGGAAAGGCCAGTTGAATCATTTCCTCGGCAGGATCTTTAGAGAAACGAAAAAAGAGGAACTGACGTCGGCTATTTTAGGACGTACCCTGTTTAATGCTGTCATATACTGGAGCAATCTTGACATGCAGATGTTTAATTGCATTTAAAGTGCATTCTGGTAGCAATTACACACAGTGTGTACTGTACACATGCACATTATGGCGTGTTTAAAGTACAAATCCCAGAGGAATGTTAAAACGGGAGATCGTGATCGGCGGGTCTTTGCTTCTTACTCAACTACACACACACACACACACAAAGGCAAGGTTTACAGAAAAGTGTTTGCAGAAACACTGTACTTGGTTTATAAAGCTATTCTGCAGGTTTTTTAGCGCAGAAAAAGTCCACAGGTTCGAAGAAAGATGCAAAGCTGTTATAAATGTGACAAAATAGAAAGGTACAGTAGCTATAGCAATATCACTCATAATGGGGATTATGATGCCAAAACACCTATTATTGTATCATAATTAGTGCTGTCAAATCGATTAATTGTGATGAATCGCATCTAACACAAGTATGTTTAAATAATGTGTGTGTACGTACACACACACACACACACACACACACACACACATATATTTAGTATCTATATAATAATAAGTAGCCTATATATAGAAATAGGCCTATATTATATAAACACAAATCTGTAATTGCGATTAATCGATTTGACAGCACTATGCTTTTCGCAATGTCACAATGATCTTTATGATGTCATAATGCTCTCTATGATGTCATAATGCATGCTCTCTATGATGTCATAATGCATGCTCTCTATGATGTCATAATGCTCTGTATGATGTCATAATGCTCTGTATGATGTCATAATGGCCGAATGTTACAACATATACACTAACTGTTCAAAGGTTTGGGGTAAGAAAGATTTTTTTTTAGAAGTGAAAAATGTCTGCATTTATTCAGCAATGATGCATTAAAGTGATCAAAAGTGACGGTAAAGACATTTATAATGTTACAAAAGATTCTATTTCAAATAAATGCTCTTCTTTTGAACTTTGTATTCATCTAAGAATCCTGAAAAGATAAATGTATCACAAAATGTTTCCGTAAAAATATTCCACAACCGTTTTCATCATTGATAATAATCATAAATGTGTCTTGAGCATCAGATCATCATATTATTCTGATTTCTGAAGGATCATGTGACACTGAAGACTGGAGTAATGATGCTGAAAATTCAGCTTTGATCACAGGAATAAATTACACTTTAAAGTGCAATAATATTTCACAATTTTACTGTATTTTTCTTTTTTCAAATAAATGTCTTAGTGAGCAGAACATTTTTTTTCAGAAAACATTTTAAAAAAATGTTACAGATCCATATTTTTGACCAGTTGTGTATTCCTATATTTACAGGATACACATAAATGTATCATGATGCAAAAAGACCGTGATGTGTGTTCGTTCTGTCAGGACCCCTATTGTCAAATACGATTGGCAATTAGCATATATGGATTGGCGGTATGGTTCTGTTCTGGGCGAGAACTAGCCTAGCATGGATAAGAGCAGCACTAACCCTCCTCAGGGTAAACACAACAGAACCAACATGAACGTATGCAGATATCATTAACTCAAGATTTTAAAGTACGACATAACCGAGAATGTATTCTGATTTAAAGGAATGACAGATCCTGACTGAGAGGTGGAGCTGGGGAGGGAGGAGGGTAATCGCTCCTGAGAAAAGCGATCACTGCTAATAATACTGAAGGAGTTATATACGTATATGGTGATAGGCGTCGAATAGAGAGCTCTCTCGTTTCGCACTATACGTCACCGTTGCTCGTGTGTGTGCAGTCTGGTACAACACACTCCGGCATCACGGCGTAACGTCACGATTATAACGGGAGACTATAGAAGACATGACAGACATTAGCTTCAGTAAAGTTAGCTTCAGTTAAGTTAGCTTCATTCATTGAGAGAAAACTGTAAAAAAACTAAACAGTGATTTTTACGGTAAAAAAACGGCAGCTGTGGTTGCCAGAACCGTCAAAAATACGTTAGCAACGTTATTGGTTTTACAGACTTAACTTAAAATATACAGTAATAAACTGTATTTTATTATCTAATATAACGTGAATTTACTATTCTATTGAAGTATTAATATCTGGTTTATACCTTTGTAATACACTGATAACCACCAATCACAACAGTGATGAGAGTCACATGATTAATCAAAGCTCATCACACACAGCTCTTCCACAAGAAAGTTAAAGCTAATTTAAAGAAGCTGCACAGTGTTATTCACACACACATTAAACACCATCATGGTAACACATGAAATTATAAAAATGCAATAAACATTAATTTAACAACATTATATGTAACATAAAACCCTAATGTACATAACTGATTAGAAAAAACTATGAAGAAACATAGTTATTTCAACAAAAATACATCAAATGTGAAGTGTCACGCAGGGAATTCTGGGAAATGTCAATTTACGTTTTTTCACCGTAAATTATACAATGAGTTCTTTTTCACTTTCAAAAACTGTAAATTTAACGGTATTTTACAGTAAAATTACATGAAATGTACCATTAGATCTATCACAGTTATTTACCGTATATAGTACGGACACTTTCTGTTAACCAATAAACAGTTTTTCACTGTAGCATTTTTACAGTCTTTTAAAATCACGATAATTTTTTACAGTGGTCACATGTGCGCTTTCTGGGTTTGTAGTCTTTGTAATGACGTATTTTCACAGTCTTACACCTCAACAGTTTTACATCAAACTGCAACTTTCTTGACTTTAAAATATATCTTTTAAATTGACAAACATCATATGTGTAATTCAGGGCACAATTCAAACGAGATCAGAATATTTGTTGTCTCTCGCCATTGACTACCATACAGTATTTTTCCGAAATACGGTCCCATGGTGGTCCACCGGAAAGGGGCGGGACTTAGGCTCTCTATTCCTATTGGTAGACGTGGATCAGCTGATGCGAGCTTGACTAACATGATCTGCCACTATCGCTCACATCAGGCCTCGCGTCACTAAATTACATTTATAAAACTGCCTCAGTCGCCACACATTATTTATAATTTCTTCTCAGAGCTTGACGGACAAAACCTCCGTCCAGTTACTGCTTAAAGAATCCCGGATTAGTGACGGCATGATCTAACACCGCGTCAGGAAACAGCAGTGTGTGAAATCATGTATTAACAGCCCAGCGGCTCCTGTATCATGTCAGAAGTGCCACAATCAGACTGCATCAAATTGATTTCTTCACTTGTGCCGTGATGACTGTTGCATGGGCTGAATAGCACTTGATTGTTAGATTGACTGTGACTGCTGCACTGGGCCCATTAAAGCCTTCTGACAAAGGCAGCGGAGTAATATTCTCAGCTTTTCCAGACGCTCATCAATGGGTTCAGAAATAACACTGATGAACACGCCGCCTCTACTTAACAGAGCTTGTTTCCCGCGAGCTGTCACTTAGCAACAGTGGACCGGCGTCTGCGATGTCCTGTCAAGCAAATGACTGAATTCCACTAAAAGGCTATTAATAAAACCTTTTTACCTGGAAAACAAATCACCTTTAATGCATCCCATCAGACACCGGCTGCAGCGTCTGATTAGCGTCTGGGAAATTCAGTCGGTGGAAGATTGCGGTCCTTAAAGGAGCGGCGCCGGCTCGATCGAAAATATGAAGATCTCCGACCCGTTCGGCATTGCTGTGTTTGTTCTGTGAGAGAACGGAGTCAGGACACAGTGTTCAGAACGGACGAACGGCCTCGGTTTCGGTTCTCTGCGGGCAGACTGAAGTGGCCGTAACTCACGGGAAGATGAACTGGAATGACAGTAATTTACAGAATTGCAGAATTACAGAAGTAATGCATTCTGGGAAATGAAGCGTTCTTCCACACTGATCCACAAAAGTTAATTTATTAAATATGGAGAAACTAAACGCAAATGAATATATCTGTCCATCCATCCATCCATTCATCCATCCATCTACCATTCTGTTTGTTTCTATCTATCTATCTATCTATCTATCTATCATTCTGTCTGTCTATTATACATCCATCCATCCATCCATCCATCTATCTATCTGTCTATTATCCATCCATCCATCCATTCATCCATCTATCTATCATTTTGTCTGTCATCCATCCATCCATCCATCCATCTATCTATCTATCTATTATCCATCCATCCATCCATCCATCTATCTATTATCCATCCATCCATCCATCCATCCATCCATCTATCTATCTATCTATCTATCTATCTATCTATCTATCTATCTATCTATCTATCTATCTATCTATCTATCTATCTATCTATCTATTATCCATCCATCCATCCATCCATCCATCCATCCATCTATCTATCTATCTATCTATCTATCTATCTATCATCCATCCATCCATCCATCCATCCATCCATCCATCCATCCATCCATCATTCTGTCTGTCTGTCTATCATCTATCTATCCTATACACCTTCACGACTTTGTTAAGCCAACATCCAAAATGTATCTTTGCTTTACTAGTTTTTGTCATTTGAATTTATTTTGAGTTAAAGTAGTAGTATTGAAATCCATTAAAATGCAATTGCCCTCTCAGGAACTGAAATGGAATTTAAACGGCACTTCAACTCTTCCACGCCACCGGTGAACACTGTGTTACAGTTTTTCTCAGTCGCTTTGGTGCATTTCTCACATCACTATTTACATTTGCACAACAGTTAATGCAGTTCTCAAAACAATTAGTACAAACTGCAAAACCTAGTTGATAACCTGCAAAAGCGTGGCACTTGCTCAAAATGGATAGCTCATTCCTCAAAAGCAAGTATTCATGTCAATGAAAGTGTCAGTGTCATTGTTACAGCCGGCTCCCAGGCTGCAACAAAAAGGAGACCAGACGCGTCATTTCACAACCAAACGTTTATTTTAACCCAAGGACGAACAAGCCTGTCACAAAATATATCAGGGACCGGCCGGGCGGACAGGGCACTCAGCTCAGCTCAGCTCAATCCAATCCAGTCCAGTCACAGCATAGACCACCGAACTCCATACCGAAGACGAACGCCAAACAAACTCTCCCGCCGCCTTCACGAGCAGTCTCCACCATTTTTCACTCCGCATCGAACAAGCGTCAGGTGTGTCAACCACGCCCCCTCCAGACGGCCCCTAAAACACACATAACGAACAACACACACACACATACGCACAGTCTAGACTGAGACGTCACACACCCCCCCTTGAAAAACCTCAAATCCATAACAATAAAAAATGAAAATAGAATAAAGAAAAACACAAAACATTGAAAACCAAATACATCCATGAAGAACTTCTGTGAAGTAGTAACCTATAATTGAGAAAACAAATTCAATCCACTTCCCTCCATCTCACCTATCCATCATCTTCATCCCCAGCAATCTGGATCCTGAAAGCCATTTAAGGTGATACAGAAAATTGTAGGGAGTACAGGAAAAGTCGACAACATAGTAATCACCAATTACATAGCCACATCAAACGTACGAGACAACGCATCCGCCATGATGTTATCAACCCCTCTAATATGCTGAATATTCAAATTATAGGGTTGTAGAAATAAAACCCACCGCATCAACCGCTGACTAGGACTTTGCAATGAATGCAGAAATGTCAGAGGATTATGATCTGAGTATACCAGCACCTCTGCGCCTCCCCCCACATAGACATCAAAATGCTGGAGCGCCCAGATCATAGCCAACGCTTCTTTCTCAATCACTGAATAATTCCTCTGATGTACATTAAACTTCCGCGAAAAGAAACATACAGGGTGGTCGACTCCATCTTGATCGGATTGTAACAAAACTGCCCCTGCTCCTACGTGACTTGCATCAACCTGCATTTTAAAAGGCTGACCAAGCTTAGGTGCCGCGAGGACTGGGGCTGTCGTCAGTAACAATTTCACATTGTCAAATGCCCTCTGACAGTTAAAGGTCCATTCAAACTTCATTGAACCTTTCAACATATCGGTCAATGGGGAAACAACCGTGGAAAAATTAGGACAAAAACTCCGATAGTAGCCAACGAGCCCCAAAAAGCGCATCAACTCCTTTTTTGTCGACGGAGGAGGAAAACCTTCAACCGCTAAAATTTTTGCTTGCAGTGGACGTACTTGGCCCTGTCCCACCTCCTTCCCCAAGTACTTCACTGTGGCTTGGGCAAATTCACATTTCGACAAGTTGACTGTAAGGCGTGCTTCAACCAGACGATCAAACAACGCCCGTAATCGCTGAAGATGCTGCTCCCAAGTATCACTAAAAATAATAACGTCATCCAAATAAACAGCACAACCCTCCAAACCCAGAATCACCCGATTCATTAATCTCTGGAAAGTTGCCGGCGCATTTCGCAATCCAAAACTCATAACGGAATACGAGTATAGCCCTGAGGGTGTAATAAAAGCAGTTACCTCTCGGGCCCGTGTTGTTAACGGCACCTGCCAGTACCCCTTCAAGAGGTCCAGCTTACTCACAAACTTAGATGCACCAACTTGGTCAACACAGTCCTCCATACGAGGAAGAGGAAACGCATCAGGCTTAGTTATCTTATTCAACTTTCGATAATCCGTACAGAATCTGTGTGTACCATCTGATTTTTTCACTAACAAGCAGGGCGATGCCCAACTAGAAAACGAATGTTGGGCTATGCCATTATCCAGCATATACTGAACCTCAGAATCTAACACTTTTCGCTTCTCAAGAGGAACCCGATAAAAACGCTGCCGTATTGGTGGCGCATCACCAACGTCCACGTCATGATGTATCAGATGCGTGCGTGACGGCACATCTCCAAACAACCTAGGAAATTCAGCCACTAAACACATTACTTCTGATTTATGCCCATCCGACAGATGACTTAGCAAACTCTCGAATTTCCCAAGTGCTTCAGAATTTTTTAGACGCGGTAACAACTCACCATTCCCGGGTGCTTTCACATCCTCCCCAGTAGAATTAGACTCAAGTACTGTGACGGCAACAGAAACAGGGCTTATGTTCACCTCAGGGCTACGGGAGAAATATGGTTTAAGCAGATTAGCATGACAAAGTTGGTTAGCTTTCTTTCGATCAGGAGTAGCAATGATATAATCCTGTTCCGAAACCCTCCGTACAACGGTATAAGGGCCAGAAAATTTTGCACAAAACGGAGATCCTGGGTAAGGCAACAACACTAATACTTGATCGCCCGGACTAAAAACACGAGATTCCGTATGGCGATCAAACAATTTTTTCATTTTTATTTGCGCCTTCTCAAGACATTCTCGCGCTTTCTGTCCTGCAAGAAACAAACGTCTCCTGAACCCAGTGACATAGTCAGACAACTTTTTAGGTGGTTCCTTACCCTTTAACTCCTCTTGCAAAACTGCGAGTGGACCCCGCACCGTGTGACCAAACACTAATTCGTTGGGACTAAAACCCAAACTCTCTTGTGTCACCTCCCGGGCAGCAAGCATTAACCAAGGCAGCCCGTCCTCCCAATCCCGGTTCAATTCAACACAGTACGCGCGCAACAGCGACTTCAAAGACTGATGAAAACGCTCTAATGCCCCTTGACTCTGAGGATGGTAAGCGCTAGACTGGTTGTGTTTCACACCAAGCTGTCTCAAAATCTCTGCAAACATTCCAGACATAAAATTTGTTCCTCGATCGCTCTGAACAATCCTAGGTATCCCAAAGATAGAAATGAAATGCGTCAAAGCTTTCACCACAGCTTTAGTGGTGATCTTGCGCAAGGGATATGCCGCGGGATAACGGGTTGTTTGACACATAACCGTAAGCAAATACGAGTTACCCGATTTAGACGGAGGCAACGGCCCCACACAGTCAATCATTATGTGTTCAAAAGGTTGACTTATTACCGGTATCGGACACAACGGCACAGGTTTTAAAACCTGATTGGGTTTACCAACCATCTGGCAGGTGTGGCAAGTTTTAATAAATGTTGCTACGTCTTTCTTAAGACGAGGCCAATAAAATTGCCGCAAAATACGGTAATAAGTCTTTTTCACCCCCAAATGGCCTGCAACATCCCCATGGGCAGCCCTTAATACAACCTCCTTAAACTGATCCGGCACCACTACCTGAATTATCACCTCACCGCCTGAATCCTCATCTTGATTACTCCATTTCCTCAACAGCAACTCCTCCTGAACAAAGTAGCCGTTTGCCACACTCTCCATCTCCTCCGGGGGCACTACAACAGCAAACAAAGGTTGTAAACCAGGATCTTTCTGCTGCGCAGCCACTAACTCACTACGAGTAATAGGAGAAAGAACAGTTAACCCAGGTGCCTCAACATTTTGCACTTCTGCACAATCGGATACCGTACGACTCATCGAACGAGTTACGGCACAGGACACAAATACCTCAGGGAAATCACACGCCAATTCATCAATTTGCCCCTTCAATGGAGTAAACAAAACTACAGGTGGAGGAACCACATCTCTCCACACTCGCCCCCCTGCCAAATTATTTCCCAAAATTACCGAAACGCCATCAACAGGTAACGACGGACGCACTCCAATGGTTACCTCTCCTTCCACTAATTCAGATTTCAAATGAACTCTGTGCAAAGGCACAGACAACGTCTGCAGCCCTATCCCCCTTATCAATACGTTTCTCTCTGCACTTGAGGCAAGAGAAAAAGGTAGGATCGACTCTAAAATGAATGATTCCGATGACCCAGTATCTCTCAAAATCCTAATTGGTACTTTATCAATACCATCAGGTAAAGATACGAACCCATCAGTAATAAATGGAGCATAATTT
Source organism: Phoxinus phoxinus (assembly GCF_949152265.1). NCBI lineage: Eukaryota > Metazoa > Chordata > Actinopteri > Cypriniformes > Leuciscidae > Phoxinus > Phoxinus phoxinus. The sequence goes on from NC_136885.1 coordinate 35,289,013, forward strand.
AAATGAGAATCGGTCTTTAGAGTTTTTGATTCCATTACACAATCAGGGAATACTGGCAGATTTCTGGAAGTAGACACGGTCTCTACCAACAATGTGGGAACAAAATTGATATTTTTACCTTGTGATCTCAGTTTGCCGGCCAACACCGGACACTCATTTTTCCAGTGTCCACTGTTAAAGCAATAATGGCAAACATTATCATCAGTTTTCCCCCGCACAGAATTAACCGATCTCCGAGTAGGAGGCACAACATCAAAGTTTCGTGAGCGTTGCTGAGGCAGATTTTCTCTAAAACTAACACCACTACCTGCACGCGCATCCGCAAATTCACTCCTATGGGTTAAAATGAATTCATCCGCCAATACAGCGGCTTCAGCAACCGTACCAGGCTTATTTTCATTGATATACGTGGCAATGTTGTCAGTAACGATGTTTCTAAACTGCTCCAACAGAATCAAATCTCGCAACTCTTCAAAAGTGCTCACATTCGATGCAGCACACCACCGATCAAAATGCGCAGTCAGCTCTCTCCCCACTTCAACATGAGTTTGACGTTCTCCTCTCCTCCAACTCCTAAAACGCTGACGATACGCCTCTGGAACCAACTCATACACTCTCAGAATAGTAGACTTAACCTTATAATAGTCTTTTCGATCTTCCACCGTAAGTGCCATATAGGCCTCTTGTGCTCTACCCGTAATGACACTTTGAAGCATCACTACTCGATCAGCACTAGGCCAATTACGTTCCTCCGCAATACTCTCAAACAACGAGAAAAAAACATCAGGATCACGTTCATTAAATTTGGGAAGCAATTTTAAATTCCCTACCACATCAAATGCACGCGATACTCTCTCCTGTAATTGTGCACCCTCAAATGGCATTTTACCTTCACTGATCAACTTTAACCGCTGAACTTGTAACTCAAAATCTCGTGACAGCTTCTCAGATTCCAGCTGTTGAGAATGTTTAAGCTGCAATAATTCTATTTCGCGTCGTTTAAGCAAATCGTCCATTTTTAACCTTTCCAATTCTACTTCACGTTCTTTAACTACTTTAGCCATCTCTCGACTATGTATTTGCTGCATCTCAAGGATCTCCTTTTTCTGATCAAAAGATAAACCTGAAAAAAGGTCCACCAATTCTTTCGTCTCCCCTGTAATCTTTACAATATCAGATTCAAATTCCTTCTTTTTTGTTTTTACCTCCGAAATGGACAAAATTTTCCCCTCACTCAACTTTGCCTTCAAAACCGTTTTTAACTCATTTTTCTTTAACCGTTCATCTACATCTCTAATGCCATAATGTTCCACAAGTTCCCACAATTGCCTTTTAGCAAGCGCATTTAATAACTTCTCCGACGGAGCTTCAATAAAATCTTCAATGGATGCCATATTTTCCAATTCAAAATTACAAATTCACAAATTCACAGGTAATAAAAGATTTTTCACAAGTGATCAAAACAGATGAGCATTCATTCATATGTTCCCCTTCCTAAACTACAACCATACCCCCCCACTATCTTCCTAAACCTAATCTTCATGCAACTCCCCAGAGCCGAGCGCCTTTAAACACTAAGATACCGCTGGTAGTGAAATAAGCAAATTGCCCAATTCCCAAACCACGGCAGTGTACTCAGCCCAGGAGTCTGCACAAAAATAACAAACTAAAACAACAAACCAACGCTAAGCGTTGCTACAGCCTAACAGGGGAATGAATTAAATCTCATCTTGTCATTTATCACATCGTCACTTACCCATGAAAACGTGAACAAATGGTGTTGTTGAATTCTCACGTCCGTCTCCCGCAAAATGTCCTCAAATTATTCAAACGAAAATCATAATACATGTGATTAACGCATTCGTTTCGCTTTATAGACGAGCCCCCATTTGTTACAGCCGGCTCCCAGGCTGCAACAAAAAGGAGACCAGACGCGTCATTTCACAACCAAACGTTTATTTTAACCCAAGGACGAACAAGCCTGTCACAAAATATATCAGGGACCGGCCGGGCGGACAGGGCACTCAGCTCAGCTCAGCTCAATCCAATCCAGTCCAGTCACAGCATAGACCACCGAACTCCATACCGAAGACGAACGCCAAACAAACTCTCCCGCCGCCTTCACGAGCAGTCTCCACCATTTTTCACTCCGCATCGAACAAGCGTCAGGTGTGTCAACCACGCCCCCTCCAGACGGCCCCTAAAACACACATAACGAACAACACACACACACATACGCACAGTCTAGACTGAGACGTCACACATCAAGATGAAAAATCTTGACACCATTGCTTATGAACAAGATAGTCAAATGGCTTTGTCATGTTTTCATTATGACAGTTTATTCTGTAAATGTTTTCCAATGCAAAAAAGTCAGATATTGGTGACACTACCTGAAAATGCTCAAGACAGCACTATATACTATTTGCACAGCCATTTGAAAAATACAGTTAAGTTACACATTACTGTATTTAGTGAGGTAACTACAAGACACTGAATGTTTCACATTTTTACTGCATATGCTCTTTGCAATTCTAATTTGTTCACAGCATTGTGCAAAAGAAAAAATACACCCTTATTTACAACAAACATAAACTCCCTTTGGGTAGAGCTGTGCACAACTGTAGACAATACTGCAGTGCATATTGGAACTGAACATACAACATACATAGTACTGTAATCATTCATGCACATTCAGACGTTCCTCTCTGTCTGGCCACGTAATTTCATCTGCATCACAGCGAATATCATCTCTTGCAATGCAATCCAAAACAACAACATGCTTGCTCAGATGGTCTCCAGTTAGACCCCTCTCATTCTCAGGGATTCTGTCCCTGTAAAGAGTGTCTAACAAAGTCAGCAGATGTTTCATTGTGAGGCCGTGATTGACAACATTTGTACCCCTGTTGTACCCCTAACATTTGTACCACAATTGATCCACAATTGTACCCCTGATTTCATCAGGGATCCGCCTATGTACTTGGCCTCTTCTTCCCCGTCCCCGTCCCCGTCCTGCACCGCACTCGCACCCTCACCCCTCTTCCACGAGGCTGGCCTTCCATTTCTGTATGAGAATGCGTTGAAATGGCACACACTATGTCCTGCTTGGTTCATATATGCTTGTAAAGTGGGGGTTTATGGGATTCAGCTCTGACAGTGATTGTAGAGAAGTGGCTTATCATTGGTTGCAACTAATGCTTCACACACCCCTTCGCATCAGTGAAAGTTGAGATTCACCTAAGATAAATTGTTCAACTTAGGAGACATTTTCAAAAATGATTTAATTTTTTTTTTTAAATTTGCTTGACAGATTTTGACAACTAGTTCAATATTTTTGTATGTAATGACTCAAGCAATGAAAGGAGGACTATTAGTTTTATATGGAATGATTATTCAGCATTCACAAGTATAGTTAATTTTGACTGACATGACATAAGCAAATGATAATGTTATAAAACAGCAGAGAGTTGTATGAAAGCAATTGATGCATGTCCAAAAGCATTTGCAATTTGTTCGAAGGAATGAGAAACGGCTACTATGATGTGTACAAATGACTAAATGTTGTGGAGGTTGAACTAACTGTTGTGCAAATGTAAATAGTGATGTGAGAAATGCACCAAAGCGACTGAGAAAAACTGTAAACATCTCCCGGTGTTTTCCACTAAAGAAAAAAAGTTTGTAAAGTTCGTGGCTCGATCTCTGCTTCATTATTAGTGCCACTCATGAATCAAATGATTATTAATTTGCAATATGCCATGACTGACTGCTAGATGTCTTCCTTCCGTCACTGTGCAGTGGTTTCACATCAAGTACAGTTTTAACATCCAATAACAACAGATATACGAGTCTGTAATCGGTTACTGCGACTTTTACGACCAATAAACTGATTTATATATATGAAATACATCATATCAACATTTTCCTCCGTCTGCCAGATTATATTTGAGTTTCAGAGAGTCGAGCGCAGGGTAATAGTCTGGGAAACAGACTCTACGGCATATGTCTCGAACTCAAAGGGACACAATATGTGTCTCCATCGATTGATCCGGCTAGGAGGGAATAGCTAGTTGTTCCCACTAGAGTTTTTGCAGTGTTTATAAAGATGTGAATGTGGTTAAACAAGGCATTAACACTCAATCTGGTCTTAGATGGATGATTGTGTCTCTAGGGAGCTGGAGCTGCCACTTCTTGTTTGTGTCTTAAACTGTAGAGCAGTCCTGAAGATTAGCGAGAAGAGAGCATTCGTGCAGGTATTATAGTGTCGCCGGGACCTGAGCTGAACCCTTTCTGGATAGCAGTGTTCATGTTAACTAAAACTGTTTTTGGTCATTGAAATAAAGCAAAGATACAATTGTCTATTAAAGTCAGTAATTGTATCCCTTACAACTCATCTTTGATCACCAAAATTACATATTTAGAAGTTTTTTCCTTGGAAAAAAAGTCTTCATGCCTTAAAGGGTTACTCCACTTTTTTTTGGAAATAGGCTCATTTTACATCTCCCCCAGAGTTAAACAGTTTTACCGTTTTCGAATCCATTCAGCCGAACTCCGGGTCTGACGGTACCACTTTTAGCATAGCTTAGCATAGATCATTGATTCTGATGAGTCCAGTAGCATTTCTTTCAAAATGACCAACGAGTTTCAATATTTTTCCTATTTAAAACTTGACTCTTCTGTAGTTAAACCGTGTACTAAGTGGCACAATGGCCGTGTACATAGGCCGCACAGTTCCTTGATTCTTACGCCGGAATGAGAGTAGTTCCTAGCCATATAGGCTTGGAGAATCGCAACTTTTCATTTTCCGTCGATCTTAGTACACGGTTTAACTACAGAAGAGTCAAGTTTTAAATAGGAAAAATATTGAAACTCGTAGGCTTTTTCCTTGCCTCAGCCATGGCCAGGAGTCGAGAATAGTAGCTAGTTAGCTCCTTGAGTATATCAGAACTTGATGACCTGGCCAAAGACGGTGCGTCTTCTCCAAACTTACATAGGCGGTATTTCAAGAGGGCAGCCCCGCTCGGAGCATTGATAGTGTCAAGCGCTGTATATTGGTCTGAGGAATCATTTAAAATAACTCATATGCTTCAACTCTTTATGTCACAAAGTCCGCGGTGTGCCTTTAAATACTTTATTTCCAATAAAGGAAACAGTTGTGTTAAACTGGTGGTTATGCTAAGGGGAGGGACATTTCCCAAACACACTCGAAGCGCTCGACCAATCACAACACACTGATCCAGCCGACCAATCAGAGCACAGTGTGCTTTTCAGAAGGAGGGGCTTCATAGAGACAGGAAGTAAACAGAGCGTTACTGACAGACTGGGAAGAGAGGAGCCGCAACAATGGAGAATATGAGGAAAATAATCAACATTCAAGCAGGAAAACCTGTTCTAGACCTCAAAAACAAATCAAAACTATGAAATAGGGAATATCAGGCCCTCTGGTTTAAAGCTGTTGTTAAAGGAAAGAAGCAGGTCAATGGATCAATGGAGAGGTTCTGGATATGAGAGGAATGAAGGGGAGGGATGATGGGAGGAGAGAGATTTGGGAACGGCTCCACAGCCACAGCTTGATTCTCTCACAAAGGGTCATTAGTGAAGTAATTAACGCGTGCCGCGGTGCCCTGGGGCTCGTGTGCCGACTGTGAGCAATGACTACTAATGACATAAAGCAGTCTTCCACGGAGCAAAGCCTCCAGAAACACTTCCACACACGACATCGCAAAATAATCCTGTTTCATTAGAGACACAGACAAACATATTTCACAGATGCCTCGCGTTATTTATGGCGTTTATCTCACCGGATCTTTCCAGTTGATTAAAACTAAAGGTATTACGTCGTTAATAGTCATGAGATAAAATGGCGCGGAACTGCCTAACGTTCTGTAAAACATCAGCAGTTCCTTCCCACAGATCTTTATTCCAAACCTCATGCAAATCGGATTGAACCCAGCGGCAGAACGCTAACCAAGCCATATCTGCCGGTTCATTCGTTCCATTCTCGTTTCTTTTTAATGCACTGGCTCGTGAATGTGGAGGGCACAGAGACCGCAAGTACAGCTCCTATCGCTTTAAACATCCAATTCTCCAAAGCTGTTCATCAATCTGGGATCAAGATTGGCTCGTTTATTTAGAAGGCGGGGCTTATTCCGCCATATTGTGCGTAACACTTTCTCCAAATCATAGAGGGAATGCATTGACGTCACTTTCTCGCAGGAACACACTCCCTCATCCGGACCGAGTGGCAGAAGAGCTGCTGAGTGACTGGATTTAATGGGGGAAACTGCGAAAACAAACGATTATCAGTTTAAAGCGGTGGTGTAATGCCCTTTTCACAATATGTAAAATAAGTCTCTGATGTCCCCAGAGTGTGTGTGTGAAGTTTTAGCTAATAAATACAATATAGGTCTAATTTGGGTGATCAATGTTATAAATCATATCGTCCAGCCTAAAACTTGTATAATTTTTTGTCCGTTTTATTTAAAAACGTCCAAATTATGCAGAATATACGATGGTAAATATTTAATTGATGAGTTGCCAATACAATATATAGGGTGTGATTTCCCCCCTAAATTTAGCATATCAACACAAAATGATAACGGCAAATCCAGCTTTCTCTGCCAGGATCCAGTCGTTTCTGTGAATTACAGCGATCCATTTGCTTCTCTGTTCTGTAGCTTTCAGCAGTCTGTAAATATATATTTGACAAGAAATCTGAGGTATATTTTTACACAGTCAATCTCAAAAGCTCTTTCCCGGTTTAGATGCGTTTTGTGTGTTTTTCGCAGCATTTACGCTAAAAAACTGAATGCTCTCGCTGTGTGTTTCTGCCACTCAGTGTTTCTGCCACTCAGTGTGTGTTTCTGCCACTCAGTGTTTCTGCCACGCAGTGTGTGTTTCTGCCACTCAGTGTTTCTGCCACGCAGTGTGTGTTTCTGCCACTCAGTGTTTCTGCCACGCAGTGTTTCTGCCCCTCAGTGTGTGTTTCTGCCACTCAGTGTTTCTGCCACTCAGTGTGTGTTTCTGCCGCTCAGTGTTTCTGCCACTCAGTGTGTGTTTCTGCCACTCAGTGTTTCTGCCACTCAGTGTTTCTGCCACTCAGTGTGTGTTTCTGCCACTCAGTGTTTCTGCCACTCAGTGTGTGTTTCTGTCACTCAGTGTTTCTGCCACTCAGTGTTTCTGCCACTCAGTGTGTGTTTCTGTCACGCAGTGTTTCTGCCACTCAGTGTTTCTGCCACTCAGTGTGTGTTTCTGCCACTCAGTGTTTCTGCCACTCAGTGTGTGTTTCTGCCACTCAGTGTTTCTGCCACTCAGTGTTTCTGCCACTCAGTGTTTCTGCCACGCAGTGTGTGTTTCTGCCACTCAGTGTTTCTGCCACGCAGTGTTTCTGCCACTCAGTGTGTGTTTCTGCCACTCAGTGTTTCTGCCACGCAGTGTTTCTGCCACTCAGTGTGTGTTTCTGCCACTCAGTGTGTTTCTGCCACTCAGTGTGTGTTTCTGCCACTCAGTGTGTGTTTCTGCCACGCAGTGTTTCTGCCACTCAGTGTTTCTGCCACGCAGTGTTTCTGCCACTCAGTGTGTGTTTCTGCCACTCAGTGTTTCTGCCACTCAGTGTGTGTTTCTGCCACTCAGTGTGTGTTTCTGCCACGCAGTGTTTCTGCCACTCAGTGTGTGTTTCTGCCACGCAGTGTGTGTTTCTGCCACTCAGTGTTTCTGCCACGCAGTGTGTGTTTCTGCCACTCAGTGTTTCTGCCACGCAGTGTTTCTGCCACTCAGTGTTTCTGCCACTCAGTGTGTGTTTCTGCCACTCAGTGTGTGTTTCTGCCACTCAGTGTTTCTGCCACTCAGTGTGTGTTTCTGCCACTCAGTGTGTGTTTCTGCCACTCAGTGTGTGTTTCTGCCACTCAGTGTGTGTTTCTGCCACTCAGTGTGTGTTTCTGCCACTCAGTGTGTGTTTCTGCCACGCAGTGTGTGTTTCTGCCACTCAGTGTTTCTGCCACGCAGTGTTTCTGCCACTCAGTGTTTCTGCCACTCAGTGTGTGTTTCTGCCACTCAGTGTTTCTGCCACTCAGTGTGTGTTTCTGCCACTCAGTGTGTGTTTCTGCCACGCAGTGTGTGTTTCTGCCACTCAGTGTGTGTTTCTGCCACTCAGTGTTTCTGCCGCTCAGTGTGTGTTTCTGCCACTCAGTGTGTGTTTCTGCCACTCAGTGTGTGTTTCTGCCACTCAGTGTGTGTTTCTGTCACTCAGTGTTTCTGCCACTCAGTGTTTCTGCCACGCAGTGTGTGTTTCTGCCACTCAGTGTTTCTGCCACTCAGTGTGTGTTTCTGCCACTCAGTGTGTGTTTCTGCCACTCAGTGTGTGTTTCTGCCACTCAGTGTTTCTGCCGCTCAGTGTTTCTGCCGCTCAGTGTGTGTTTCTGCCACTCAGTGTGTGTTTCTGCCACTCAGTGTGTGTTTCTGCCACTCTATATAAGTTGTATATCTTTGGTATATCTGAAGTCTTTGGTGGACACACACGTCTGTCTGACGCTGGAGCAGACTCTTGTGTGACTGAAACGAGGCCTGGAAGAGCCAGAACAGAGCAATCCTTACAAAAGATCCTGCTTGAAAACACAGGCTCGTATGTATTCCTGAGTAATCATTCACTCTTGGATGGGTCGTGTATTAGAGTTAATGTAAAAATAATTACATTTCTTATTAATAGTCTCTGCGGCATCGGCCACAGTCTGCTGCTGTAATTGAGTTTTTGTGTCTAATGTCTTTGGGCAAGGGTTACCATTATTACTCTTACCATTATTAATCACTGGAAATAAACTTTTACAGTGGCATACAGCTACAGATGTGGAGCTTCGCAAGCAAACTAATATTATTAAACCGCTAAATGTCACATTTCCCCTCCACACTTTGCTATTTGCAAATAATTGATATAATAATTCTTCCAGATAAAAAATGTTGACATTAATGAATATAACCCAAGGCTGAGACGAAATCACAGACTTACCATACAGGAGGAACATGTTATTGCTCAAAAATGCAGATGTTTTTCATCAACTTTGTTTCTCCTTCAGACCTAAACAATTTTCTGGTTCTTTCTTCTAGGCCTCATGAGCATCGCCAGCGTCAGACAGACGTGTGTGTCCAATATAGACTTTACATATACAACTAATACGTGACCCTGGACCACAAAACCAGTCACATGGGTACATTTTTTGAAATTGAGATTTATACATCATCTGAAAGCTGAATAAATAATCTTTCCATTGATGTGTGGTTTGTTAGGATATGACAATATTTGGTCGAGACACAACTATTGAAAATCTGGAATCTGAGGAGAAAAAAAATGTAAACATTGAGAAAATCTCCTTTAAAGTTGTGCATTTATGTTCACGATTGTGCTGCATTCACTCACAAAAATACATGTTTTATATATTTACGGTAGGACATTTACTAAATATCTTCATGAACATGATCTTAATATCCTCATGATTTTTGGTATAAAAGAAAAAAGGATAATTTTGACCTATACAGTGTATAGTTGGGTATCGCCACAGATATACCCGTGCGGCTCCAGACTGGGTTTGTGCTCCAGGGTCACATCTCAGGTCTCCGGTCTATTAAATATTATTAACATATTAACTTGATTTTAATAATGTATTAGTAAGTGTTGAAATTAACATTAAGATTAATTGATGCGTGTGACATCACCGTCGGCCGGAGTTACACACACTGTAAAAAAAATATTTTCATGATTTGTTATCACAACTTTTTATCTTTTGTCAAATCAACTTCGATAACTAATGTGTGAAGATAACACTATTTTGTGTTTCTCTTTATTAAACCAATCTTCTTCATTGTATTAACTAAAAAATTTAATTACAACGAACTCAAAATTTTAAGGCAACAAGGTAACTTGCTTTTTTAAGTTAAACCAACATATTTTTTTTTATAGTGAAAAGAACTGAGCGGCAGCATTTGTTTTTAGCGTGAATGCTGCAAAAAACACACAAAACACGTCTAAACCGACTGTACAACTAGATTTGACAATAAATCTGAGGTATATTTTTACAGACTGCTGAAAACAGAGAAGCAAATGGATCGCTGTAATTCACAGAAACGACTGGATCCTGGCCGAGAAAGCTAGATTTGCAGTTATCATTTTATGTCAATATGCTAAATTCAGGGGGAAAATAATACCCTATATATTGTATTGTTATATATGTATTGACAACTCATCTATTAAATATTTACCATCGTATATTCTGCATAATTGGATGTTTTTAAATAAACATGGGCAAAAAAAGTTAAGGCTGGACGATAAGATGATAAATATCTTATATATAGGCTATCATCTTATCGTCCAGCCTTAAAACTTTTTTTATATATATATTTAAATATATATATATATATATAACATTGATCACCCAGATTAGACCTATATTGTATTTATTAGGTGTAACGAGACCCTCATGTCACGATTCGATAAATATGTTACTGAACTCACGATAAGATATTATTGCGATACTCCCAAGACATAAAAGGTTAACAAATGTACTGTTGATTAAAATGCTAAATTTGATGTTACATTGTGTGTGTAAATGAACAGGATTGGACTTGGTGCTGGAAACCCAACGCAGGACAATAGAGACACCAGAATAACAATATTCATGATTCTGAAGCTGAAAATACAGAATTATGTTAGATGAATATGATTAAACTCGTCACAGACTAGATCTATTTAAAATAATGTCGGACACTTTTACTGGTAACAAGACATGTGGCATTATCAGAACCCACAAATATTCCCCCAATGCATTATTATACATTATATTCAACATTATGTATAGTAGTTTAATGTAGTACTGACACTAAAACTCAGAAAAGTTAAAAAATTTCTCACACAGTACTTTTTATTTTGTGTGAATTATCTTGTCACTATCCAAGATGCATATTGTTGCATTTTTGTATTGCGATATTTTGTGACACGATAATTTATTGTTAAACCCCTAGTATTTATATAAAGCGTTCACGAGCAAATTTGCTTTATGTATTTTCCCCGGAGTCGAAATCCGGCTCATATATAAATGTGAGGAAACATGATTCGATGTCGATATCCATGATCACTGGATCTCTGGTGAGTTGTAAGAAACACTATATCGAGTCCAACCTTTAGTTTATACTGACAATCGCTTGTTTTACTGGCGTTTCCGCAGTTTCTCCTGTTAAATCCAGTCACCCACTCGGCCCGGATGAGGGTGTGTGTGTGTGTGTACGTCAATGCAATCCCTCTATACAGGCATTTAGAAAAGAATGCAATTTTGATCGCAATAGAAGATATATATGTGAGGCTTGTGCATTTGCTCTCTCATGAGTGTCTAAGAGAGACTATAACTCTATAACTAGAGATCTTTTATGATGTGTCTATGAGATGAGCGACAGTATCACGTTATCAAAAGCTGATCTGAACAAGACTTTTGTGTATTGGCCGTTTAGGGAGTTTAACTTACAGTTTTTTTCAACTGCTTACACTCAAAATCTTTTAATGTCACACGATTTTTGAAACCTTTCACTCAAAGTGCAAAACTACACACCAAATCTCCAAAACCACGAGTTATTTCTCAGCCTTTGACTCAGTTTTCAATTGCAGAAAACACTTTTTTCAAAACACTACACACACTTCTCTACCTAACACACACACATCTAACAGGAAGTGACTTGCTTTCCTTTTCCAAACACAACCAATCAAAATGCTCACTCACACACACACACTCCTCACATCTGCAAACACTAAATGCTTTACTGAACACTAACCAATCGCTGCTTTACTGTAGTATAGGCCTATAAACAGGTCAAAGGTCAGATTACCTGTTTTGAACAATGGATGCCAACATTGGACAGAGACGCCACACACACAATTGTGTTATTTACTGTATTCTAAAGAATATATTTTTGGTTCACATGTGTTTATGGTTTTGTTGTATGCTACTGTATACACTAGAACATTGTATTGAAATGTAGATATAAGTCTATAAAAGACCAACGAGCTTTAGATTCAGAACAACCGTGTTTACATGTATATCCAGAAATGCACTATTATGAAAGAAGTGTTTGCCATTTGATGCAAATGCTTCATTCTGACGTGTTTATGGCATTTTGAATGCAGTCTTACATTTTGAAGGAGATGTGACGCATTTTGCATTTTGTGTGTGCAGTTTTGAAAAGTAAGCAGTTGGAAAAACTGTAAATGTATGTTTTCCCAGTGGCTTGTGTATATATTAGTTGCTTATATTAGTTGTGTGTAGAAGAACACAGAGAGTGCACATATAGGAGGAGACGCGAAGAGAGCGAATAACATTGAATGCGAGAGGGCAAACCCAGCATGCATCTGCCTCTGGGGAGAGCCACTGTTTACACACACAACGCAAAACATCAAATCAAACATACCAGGATTAATTATACTTAAGCAGATCCGACCGTGCATGTACGGTTTAGCAGGCTTTTGTATCTGTGGACTATTTTCTCATCGTTCGTTTTATCTCACAGTTTGTGGAGAATATGATTGAGCAATCCAGGGTTATTTTTAGCCGGCCAATGATTTGCCTGAAGCGCCCTTTGCTGTGTGTGTGTGTGTGTGTGTGTGTGTGTGTGTGTGTGTGTGTGTGTGTATTTAACAATAGAACTTTGGAATTACGCCTGAGAAAAGAAGAACATCACGTGACCACAATCACTTTTTTGGTCTCCTCTTTGTATTTTTGTACCTACAGCCAGAGAGCAAATTTAAAGGATTAGTTCACTTTTAAAAACACTTTTGCTGATAGTTTACTCCCCCCGATGTCATCCAAGATGTCCATGTCTTTCTTTCTTCAGTGGAAAAGAAATGAAGGTTTTTGATGAACACATTTCTCCATATAATGGACGTCAATGGGCCCCAAACGGGTCAAGGTCCAGATGACAGTGTCAGCGCCGCTTCAACGGGCTTTAAACGACACCAGACGATGAATACGGCTCTTATCTAGCGAAACGTTCGGTCATTTCAAAAATAAATAAACAAGTTTAAGTTTTATAAGCACAAGCGCTCGCCTTGCTCTGTTCTGTGATGCGCGTTCGTGACGTCACGTAATACGCAGTTACGCTGTAAAGGTCACGCTTGACGAGTCAGTGTTTACAGATGTGCGGAAGGAGGACCATACACACATATTCAAATGTCTTTGTGTCAGTTTATCGGTTAAAATGCCCATCTCGTGTGTGTATCCTGGTGTTGGAATATTAAAAAGCCTAAAAGAAAATTTTCGTCAGGACAGAAATGTTTTACTTTTCACAGAAGCGTGACCTTTACAGCGTAACTGCGTATCACGTGACGTCACGAACGCGCATCACAGAACAGAGCAAGGCGAGCGCTTGTGCTTATAAAACTTACACTTTTTATTTATGTTTGAAATGACGATGGTTTCGCTGGATAAGACCCGTATTCATCGTCTGGTGTCGTTTAAAGCCCGTTGAAGCGGCGCTGACACTGTCATCTGGACCTTGACCCGTTTGGGGCCCATTGACGTCCATTATATGGAGAAATGTGTTCATCAAAAACCTTCATTTCTTTTCCACTGAAGAAAGAAAGACATGGACATCTTGGATGACATCGGGGGGAGTAAATTATCAGCAAAAGTTTTTTAAAAAGTGAACTAATCCTTTAACACTCGCAAAGTGCCAAACGAGAGTGCAATTTATAAACACAACAAAATGTCACTGTTTGACAGTGATTTTTATGTAGAATATTCCTTCCATCAAGCCGGCAACACTAAAGTATAGACAAGTAATTCCCACTCATTTAGTATGCGCGGTTCTATGAATATGCAAATGAGCCCCGCCTCCACTCACTCACTCAGCTCAGAGATCCACTGGTTGACGATCACACATATATATAAACAAGCTGGATTTTTACCACTTTAACACAGGCGGATTTTAAAATATAAAATAAAATAAAAATTCCACGGCTGGTAAAGTTTCCTAATTCTCCTGGCATTAGCAAAAAAACTACTTTAAGTCTGTATCTACAGCATAAATATTCCTCCGTTTGCAAGGGACCGTGATAAATCTGCAAGCATGACTGGATCTGAAACTGTTCTCTGGGAATATATTGTTTGTTTGGTCGGGAGGCGTTTTGAGCTGAGCAACACCAAAACTGCTGTCGAGTCACACACACCTCGCTATAAATAGAGTTATTCTAACTTTAAAAAGCAGAACAAGTGTCTAGAGATAGGCAGCATGACTTTAAATGACTTCCTATTCATCTTTATGTTGAGTTCAGTGTTGATGAAGCCAGCTTCTTCCAGTAAACTGCACATGTGACGTACAGTAAGCACCGTCGCCTGGTTTATTTTGGATCAAACTCACTCCGGGCAACAGGTTTATATGAGCGTGTGTGTGTGTGTGTGTCTCTGGGACAGTTGTGCAAAGCCCTGCGTCTGACCGGCTGTGTTTGGAGAACAACAACTTACTAACTTTATTATAGAGATGCAGCGATTATCATTTTCTAGGCCGATTACGAGTTTTCATTGAGTTTGAGCTGCCGATGCAGATTTAATTTTTTCTATCCACTTTACAGCACACAAATATTTATTTTCTATATTTATTTATTTTTTATAAAAAAAACATATACTTTTACCCAAACTAAACAAGTTTAAATGGGTACAATTTTCTATAAATATTAAAATACTTAATGCATTAAAATACTTTATATATAAAAGCTTTAAAACATTGTTAACGTATATTTTCATGATTAGCTAAATGACAAGATATAAAGTTTTCTGGAATTAAATATAAAAATCAAGTGACTGAAATTTATGCTTAAAACAAGAAAAGAAAAAAAATATGTCAATCAACTTGTTTTCTTAGCATAGACCAATCTCACTTAATTTTTATTAAAAAAAACGAAATATTTGACATTATTTTGCTTCTAAGGGGAGTGTATCTTGATTTAAGATTATTTCGATATTTGAAAACGACAAATACTGAATACGGAAATCATTTGGACACAAAAAAAGAAGGTCAAGCGGAAAATGCATTGAGTTGTATTGCTATTTGGCAAATATCATAGATAATCTGGGTATTTCATGCATGCTAAAATAATTTGCATACCATTTACAGTATACTGAGTTTAGCTATTCAAAAGCAAACATGTAAACAAGGCTCATTATAGGATCAGTTCTCAAATGTACTTTTCAAAATGTGCGCATTGTCCAGTCATTGACACCTGTGTGTGTGTGTGTGTGTGTTCCCCTCAGTCTTGCTCTCTCATTAGCATATGGCCGTCTGGATTGGTCTAGAGACAGATCTGATGTGTTGTTGCACAGCTGGCCGATTCTGACACTTTCTCTGTTATGTTGCATGTCTCCTCTCTCTTTTCCCATTATGCCCAGACAAGACTTGTTCAAAAAAATGTTCCTCCCACTTCCAAGCGTGTGTCATTACAGCCGGACCTGTCGGGATATAGCAAAGCTCTCGTGTAAAACACTCTCATCTCACGTCCAGATAAATAATCACATTTAATTGGATTTTTCACCAGGCCCATTAGACCACAGACGAGGAGTCGGACACCAGTTGCTCATTCTCTTCTTCATCGCACACAAACGAGCTAATCCTCCCGGAGAACAGTGCATTGGAAAAACAACAAACTGTGTTTGACTGTACGGCAAAAATACAAACTATAGGGGTTATATTAAATATTAATGATTTTAATGTTGATTTATAAAGTGATGCACATCTTTAAAACATGTAAGAGCTGTTGGCGCACACAGGACTCGGTTCAGTCTGACATGACCTTTACTTTCCTATTAGTGTCTACTGTCCAATAAACATATAATAAAAATAAAATAATTTTTTTTTTTTAAATCACAGAAGCTTCTGCTTGCCATTTTTATATATCACATTTTTAATTTATATTTTTAATTTTATTTTAAAAAATATATAAAATAATAATAATAATAAATAAATAAATAAACAAGAACATAATATAAATATATTATTAAAATAAAAATAGTATAAAAATGAAATAAAAAAATAAAAATAAAAAGAACATTAAAAAAAAGTTTTTATTGTTTATAAATAAATTTTTCATTTTTAAAAATAATATAAAATAATAAAATAAAAACAAATAAAATGTTTTGGTTTAAAAATCCTAGAAGCATTTTTCATGTTTAAATGTTTAGAAAATATTATAAAATACTGAAAATTAAATATTCTTCCTTTTTCTATAGACTTTTCTTCCGCATTGAGACGTATATCTGAGCGAAACGGTTTGTGTAATGAAACCAACAATATATTTTGTCTTTAGGGAATTAATTGGATCGTAGGAAGTCGGATCTGAATGCTAGTTTGCAGACAGTTGTGTGCATGGATACATAACTTATAATAAACACAGCAACAATCTGTAAAAAAAAAAGGAAGAAGAAGAAGAAGAATTGTAAATTTAGATTTCCAGCTGATTTAAAATATTCCTCCCTGTGCTCGGCAGCAACTCTTTGGCTAAAATTATGTAAAAAGAAGGATTTCTCATCAGAACGCTGTGTGTGAGTGTGTGTCTGCTGTTCTCACCCGTGTGTGTCCTCCGGCGGTGGGATCTAAATGCCAGTGTGCACGGACAAATCACTTATAATAAACACTGTAATAATCTGTAGGAGAGAGAGAGAGAGAGAGAGAGAGAGAGAGAGAGAGAGAGAGAGAGAGAGAGAGAGAGAGAGAGAGAGAGGGAGAATTATCCATTTTGATTTTGACTTTTGTGGTGACTTTAAATATTCCTTCTTGTATTTGGCAACGACTGTTTGGCTAAAATTTTGTTATTTATGTTATTTAAACTTTTCTAACTAGTCAGTGTGTAATGTTGCGGTTTGATCATAAACAACATCTGCAAAGTTACAACACTCAAAGTTCAGAGCAAAGGGAGATATTTGCTTTTACAGAAATCGCTTTTTAAGAACTACAACAAACGGCTGGTAGGAACTACACGACATTCCTCCCGTTAGTGACATCACCAACCCTAGAATTTACATAAACTCCGCCCCCAGAACACGATTCATAGATTGACAGAATATGCTAATCAATGACTAGAAGATAACTACACATAATCTACATAACTTCATCAACTAACCATTCAGAAATGTCCTGTTCTTCTACATGTGTCACTTCTTCTGGAGTCTCTCCATCATTGACTGACTCCGGTTTGAACATAAAAGCCTAAAAGTTTGTGAAATTTTCAGTGTGTGTGTGTGTGTGTGTGTGTGTGTGAGGTAAAAGGACACGAGCTCTTGAAGCTCCGCCCCCTGTGCCGGGAGCAGCAGCTCATTTGCATTTAAAGGGACAGACACAAAAAGTGACACTTTAACATGATATATAAAAATATCTGTGGGGTATTTTGAGC
Source organism: Phoxinus phoxinus (assembly GCF_949152265.1). Taxonomy (NCBI): domain Eukaryota; kingdom Metazoa; phylum Chordata; class Actinopteri; order Cypriniformes; family Leuciscidae; genus Phoxinus; species Phoxinus phoxinus. Next base: position 35,306,420 of record NC_136885.1, read on the forward strand.
TAGAACTTCACACACACACACACACTCTGGGGACATCAGAGACTTATTTTACATCTTGTGAAAAGGGCATTATACCTCCCCTTTAAAAAGAAGGATTTCTCACCAGAACGCTGTGTGTGAGTGTGTGATGTGCTGTTCTCACGCGTGTGTGTCCTCCAGCAGATGGGACGTCGACGCTGTGTGTGTCCTCGGTGAGGGAGCTGCCGTCTCAGCTTCAGGATCTCTACCAGCAGGGCTTCGTCCTGAGCGCCGTGCACCCGTTCGTTCACCCGTGTGGACCCGAGCCCGCCAGCGTCCAGCGCCAGCTGTACCGGGCCGTGCTCATCAGAGTCTCCGACAGGTGCGGTCACGACACACACACACACACACACACACACACGACGGGAACATGAACTCCACAGGTGCTGCTGACATTTATTACAGGGGTTGTTCTGTCAGGATCACTATCGTCAAATACGATTGACAATTAGCATATAGTTTGGATTGGCGGTATGGTTCTGGGCAAGGACTAGCCTAGCATGGATAAGAGCAGCAATAACCCTCCTCAGGGTAAACACAACAGAACCAACATGAATGTATGCAGATATCATTAAAGTGCAACATAACCGAGAATTTATTCTGATTAAGGCGAGACACTAGTGGTGAATAGGGTACAAATGTTTAACTAGCAGAAATCACCATAAAACTTTCCCAGTTGATTACCTACATTAAGATGAGAGAAAAATGTATAAGTTTTCTGTAATTTAATGTTTAAATATACAAATTAGGCAATATCTAATTAAATATGCGCTCATTTGCATATATTTTAAAAAAACTAAATCTGAGTATTGGATAAAGCCAGGTTCAAAATTATTTTTTCATTGTGTTCACATATTAGATGGGGAAAAAAGATTTTTGCCATGTTTTTTGGAATAAAATGTTATATAAATCAGGCTAGGAATAATATATTTACAAATCCCTCTGTAAATGTCTTCATAATATAACTAGGCACAAGACTGGAAGGTTTGGTGTATATCGATGCGACTGAAGTGGAGATTTCAGACTTGGAGAATGAGAGAAAAGTCATTTTGAGAAAACGGGCTTTAAAGATTTATCATCAGCCAATGAGATTGCGCATTCAGGCCTTTTACTTTCACGATTGGTTGCTGATAAAAAGGAATTGACCATATTTGGATCCGACAGCATTGTACAGGAGAGAGAGGGCTTTCTAACGGTGTGTGTGATGACGGGGAGCAGAGAGAGATCTCGGATCATGATGATTAATAACGCCAACTTTTGTTGAATTTCGGAGAAATCTACAGACGCAAATAGACAGTGTAGTAAAATAAACACCTAAATGTGTATTTCAGACTTTTTTTCACCACAAGTCTGAAAGAAGACAATCGCTAACGTTTGGTCGTGACGTATGACGACTCAAACTAGCGCACAACCTCAACGTCATCGTTCTCAGACACTCCCTCGTGTTGTCTGCCGGATTTTCCTCTTTGTTTACTTCCAAGAGTTCTGTTGGAATTTCCCCGCACGTTAATTCTGACCAATCGAAGTGCAGTTGTGGAAATACGTTCAAGACACATCTGGCCAGCGAGTGATGTGTCACGTGACTGCATTGTGGTTCGTTTCATCCACTGATTCGGACCAGAGCGATCAGTGTGGTGTGAAAAGGAACCAAAGCGCCTGAAAAATGCTACAAAGTAGAAATTTCGCCCTTGGTCCTCCGGACCAAATGAACCGAGCTACAGATGTGTAAGCACCCTAAATTGCATGTAAAAACAAAGCCTGTGATTGGTTGCTGTGCATGTCATTCACACAGCGGTCAGTATAACCCACACACTGGGCTAGACCTCACAGTTTCTCTCCGCACGAGACCAGCACTTTACAGTCCGTCACACAGAGTCAGTGAATGTTAAAGAGCGGTTCGATAATCCTCTGGCAAAACAGTGGCAGCGACTCAAAGTCACATACACTCCCTGCCTGGAGCTCTGCTGGATCACACACACACACACACACACACACACACACACACACACACGGTCCAGACCGGCCTGGCTGCGGTGGCGGCGTAAAGGGCACACACACAAACACACACACACACACACACACACACACACACACACACACACACACACACACACACACACACACACACACACACACACACACACACACACACCACAGGCAGCTGCCACAATCACATGTGTGAAGTTTGAGACTCTAGGCATGTGTCTGACCCTGTTGACCTCTAAGGGGAGATTCCCTGGAGGAAGGAATTGAGGTGATGTTTTCTCTCTCACTTTATATTAAACAGGTGAAAAACATAAAGTACATTTAGTTTGACGTTAAGTGTAGTGGACATGATCCCGAACCCCAGGACTCTAGTGTTTTAGGGGCAAGTGCAGAGCCTATTTTTCTGAATGTTTTTGCAGTTTAAATGCACATACGTGACACTGGACCACAAAACCAGCCACATGGGTCAATTTTTTAAACTTGAGATTTATACATTATCCGAAAGCTGAATAAATAATCTTTCCATTGATGTGTGGTTTGTTAGGATTGGACAATATTTGGTCGAGACACAACTATTGAAAATCTGGAATCTGAGGATGCAAAAAAATCTAAACATTGAGAAAATCTCCTTTAAGATGAGCGATGGAGTGTGTATGACTTTAATAATGAGTTTTTGCATGAGCATTCTTGCTTTTCAGTGCATGACGCATGAGGAGGTCGTGCCGAGAGTTCATCCTGACATGCACTGAAGTGTGTAATGTTACAGTACAGCGTACAGATCGAGCTCATCATGTCCCTCACGCAGTGCTGCTTCATACACACAGCGAGAGTAGCCGAAGATCAACAGTAATATAGAGGAGTTTTTCCTTCTCAGTGTTTGCATTAAAGCGGAAATTGCCAGGAATGTGTTTCAGGATTCCTGGTGCATCCATGAAAATGGAATAATTCCAGGGTTTTTGAGTGCCCAGCATCAGATCCACACTGTTTATCAGAAGCCACTTCTTCCATGCCGACCCTGTGACCCTAGATCACAAAACCAGTCACGAGCCGCACGGGTATATCTGTGTACATCGTATGGGTCAAAATTATCCATTTTTCTTTTCTGCCAAAAATCATGAGGATATTAAGATCATGTTCCATGAAGATATTTAGTAAATGTCCTACTGTAAATATATAAAACATGTATTTGTGTGAGTGAATGCAGCACAATCGTGAACATAAATGCACAACTTTAAAGGAACAGCTGATGCAACAATTACAGTTTGGTTATTTACTCAAACTCCTTTTGTTTCAAAACATATGTGACCCTGGACCACAAAACAAGTCACATGGGTCAATTTTTTGAAATTGAGATTTATACATCATATGAAAGCTGAATAAATAAGCTTTATATTGATGTGTGGTTTGTTAGGATAGGACAATATTTGGTCGAGACACAACTATTGAAAATCTGGAATCTGAGGAGCAAAAAAATGTAAACATTGAGAAAATCTCCTTTAAAGTTGTGCATTTATGTTCACGATTGTGCTGCATTCACTCACAAAAATACATGTTTTATATATTTACGGTAGGACATTTACTAAATATCTTCATGGAACATGATCTTAATATCCTCATGATTTTTGGCATAAAAGAAAAATGGATAATTTTGACCCATACAGTGTATAGTTGCTATTGCCACAGATATACCCGTGCGACTCGTGACTGGGTTTGTGATCCAGGGTCACATATAGAAAATATCAGTTTGTAACAACATGAGAGTGAGTACATAATGCTAATTCTTCCTTTAACAAGTCATGTTTCATGCATCTCTTAGTGAAGACTTCTGTTTGTCTTCAAGAGACCGAGAGCAAAACAAGACGAAAGAAGATCAGACTTGGATTGTGTCACGTGTGTGTTGATGTGCGCGTGTTGGGAAGAATCATAGTGTGTCGTAGTGACGGCTGCCAACCTTTGATGGCTTCGGCAAAAGCTGCCTTGCTTTATCTTTGGCGTCTGTCACTGTGGAGACAGTTGCTCGCTTCAGCTTCGGCCCTGAGGGATAAACCTGCGGAGAAAAGAAAGAAAGAGAGAGGCGAGATATCAAACGGGGCGCAGCTCTACTCCTCCCCTGCCAATCCCAGAAATCAGAGGAGAGAGAGGGAAAGTGCAGATGAAAGAAAACCTTCATGTAGCCATTTCTCTCTCTCTCCGAAAACAAACAGACCCAAAAACGTCCAGAGGAGAAGACAAAGGGGATGAGGAGGAGGAACAAACTGCGGGATGGAAGAAGGATCTGTTGGGAAATACAGCTCAAAGTCACTTCTAATGGTCAGAGCTGGTCATTACCTGGTTAATCTAGTTAACTGTAGTTAGTGTGTAATGTTCCGGTTTGATCATAAACAACATCTGCAAAGTTACAACGCTCAAAGTTCAGAGCAAAGGGAGATATTTGCTTTTAAAGAAATCGCTTTTTAAGGACGACAACAAACGGCTGGTAGGAACTACACGAGCTTCCTCCCGTTAGTGACATCACCAACCCTAGAATTTACATAAACCCCGCCCCCTGAACACGATTTATAGATTATCATGACAGAATATGCTAATCAATGACTAGAAGATAACGACACATAAGCTTCATAAACTCATCAACTAAACTCATCAACTAACCATTCAGAAATGTCCTGTTCTTCTACATGTTGTCACTTCTTCTCGAGTCTCTACATCATTGTCTGACTCTGGTTTGAACATAAAAGGTTTTTGAAATTTTCAGTGCGTGTGTGTGTGTGTGTGCGTGTGTGTGTGTGTGTGTGTGTGTGTGTGTGTGTGTGTGTGTGTGTGTGTGTGTGTGTGTGTGTTAGAGGATGGATACCCGACCCTCGGACAGATATTTAGAAATGATGTTCGGGTTCGGGTCGGGCTCGGTCACATCAGCGCGACAAGGCATTCAACATTTGAAATTTAAAACAGCTTATTATGTAGGTAGCCGATGTGCCTGATGCTTTCACTTGAATTAAGCAAACGTTCGTTTTTGTGATTAAAATACATGTAAAATATTACCATAACATCTGTCTTCCTGTGTGCGGAAATTTGTTTATGTAGCCGTGACCAGTGTTGGGGAAATGCATTACAAACTTGAGTTACGTAATCAGATTATTTTTTCAAGTAACTAGTAAAGTAACGCATTACTTTTAAAATTTACAACAAAATATCTGAGTTACTTTTTCAAATAAGTAACGTAATTTACTTTGTTTTCCCATTTATTGACTGACAGCTCTCCTGTCCTCATGTTGAGACGTGTGTGTGTGTGTGTGTGTGTGTGTGTGTGTGTGTGTGTGTGTGTAAACATTATATTTATTGTAGTTCTAGACTAAATGTGAGCATTTACTCATCTCACTTGCACAAATACTATGCAAACCTCCAAATAACTAAATATGTTAAATAAAACATAATTTTTATGCATTTAATCTCACTTTATTGACCAATGTACTTGCTTCTGACCTTCGATGATGCCGTTAAATAAGCAAAAATGACTGTAGATAGATAGAAAGGTTTGCTTTCCTCTACTGTACACATTTCCTTCAGCCTGAGGATTATTATTTCACTTTTGGTGTGAAAGGGTCTTTACATTTGCCCAAAAATAGAACGTTTGTGTTATAAAAAAACAAGCCCAGCCCATGTGGGGAATAAAGTAACGCAAAAGTAACGTAACACATTACTTTTCTAACAAAGTAACTAAGTAATGCAATTAGTTACTTTTTAAGGGAGTAACGCAATATTGTAACGCATTACTTTTAAAAGTAACTTTCCCCAACACTGGCCGTGACAACGAAACACGTGCATAATGCGCGCCTGTGTTAAGAGCGCTTGTTGCTCCGCCCGCTAATGCGCTCATCCTGTTGACATTCCCGAATGCCTTCCTACAGTTGCTTAATAAAAGCGGCTTTCCACACAAACAAACAAACGTACATGTGTCATTAGTATGAGGAAAAAATGGGATTTTAACAGTCGGACGCGGGCCAGGCTCGGATGCACTCTAATGTGTGTGTGACGTAAAAGGACACGAGCTCTTGAAGCTCCGCCCCCTGTGCCGGGAGCAGCAGCTCATTTGCATTTAAAGGGACAGACACAAAATGGTGTGTTTTTGCTCACCCTCAAAAAGTGACAATTTTAACATGATATATAAAAATATCTGTGGGGTATTTTGAGCAAAAACTTCACACACACACTCTGGGGACATCAGAGACTTATTTTACATCTTGTGAAAAGGGCATTATACCACCGCTTTAAATCCTTCCAGAGGTGAATGAATGTTATTACTCAGCTCTTTCAAAGCTCGAGAGATTCCTTAGAAAGAATGAAATAGACACAGATTAGAAAAAGTAGACAGCATACTATAGATATACAGTTCTAAAATGAATGTGAAGAGCAGCTTAAAACTTCAACAGTGATATTTTGATATTTTTTGAGCACTTCTGATCCATATTCAGAACCAGCTGCAGTATTTCCACCACTAAAAACAGCAGGACATTAACTCTTATATTGCCACAGTCATTACATATTTAAAACAGTAATATCCTATACTAAACCTTAACTAATCTTGACAAACTATATATCATTTGAAAGCTTACAATCTCTAGTTTACATATTTGGTTTGATTTTCAAAATAAATTACAGAGGAGCCGTAATTTAGCAATTTGCAACAAGAATATTTTCATACTCCTAAGGCATTCAGATCTTTATTTTGAAATAGTGATGAACATGAAAAATCATGAAAGAATGGTAGAAACCTCAGTTTGTTTTCATGCCAAAATGTTTTGAATATAAAGAAAATAATAATAGATTCAGCATTAGTGATGTGTCAGCGAGCTATAATGCACATACGTGATCTTCTGTGTTTCTTAGAGGTTGAATTCATTTCTAAATCTGCCAAACTTCCAATACTACTTCTGAATAGTATGTCTACTTCATAAATTGTATGAAAATTGTAAAAATAATGGTTCAGACTCAAACAACATATGGAAATGGAGGTGCCCTTATATGGGCAGTGATGTCCACTAGTGGAGAAGTGTGGTACTGCGCCCAAACTAAATCTCACTGAACGCTCATTTCAAGAGATATCAACCTAACATTTGAAACATTTTAGCACTTTTTAGAGTCCACCAGGTTCTGAAAAAAAAAAATATTTTATATAAATTATTAATAATTAAATTTTTAACATTGTACATTTTCATAAACTCAAACTTCAATAACTTTTTTTCTGTCTAACTTCCTTAATTTATTTCACTTCTACAAAAATCTGCCAAATGTCTTCTTTAAAACAAGACCTATCTTACATCTATATTCCAAAGCATTCTTGAATTACAACCATTTAAGTTCGAAATGTGCATTTTCATGTTTATTAAAAAAGGGGGTGCCGCTTAAGGGGTTAAATCATCATGGCGACCCATTTTTTAAGGCTTGAAAACCGTTAACCTAGACGGTGAAATCACGGCTATAGCTATTGCTGGGTATGTTTAATTCGTTATTAAACTATTTCTGCATTTGGATCCAACTCTTCTTTTGTTTTTTGGAGTTCACACAACTCTTCTTCAAGTTTTTTCCCCAGATGTTTTTTTTTTTTCTCCAGTAGGGTAGAGGTAGAGTTACAGTGAAGATCAGACATCATTGGATCACATGTTAAACAGTGTTTAATACTCGCCCGGAGTCTCTGGATCCCGGCCCGGCTCTCCCACACCAGGATTAGCTCCTACATTCCCCCGTCCTGAACTCCCCAATACCGGAGCTCCTCTGGACCTGCGCAGATGCAAACGTCACAGCGTCGTGGGATTAGAGGCTAAAAAAGCGATTTGCTGAATGTTTATAAATCCAAATGTCAACTGTCAAGCCACCCATGTTCAATTTTAGTTACAGTTCCACTTGAGCGACGAGGCCGCGTGATTTATGCATCGTTTCTGTGATAATTGCAGAGCACCTCGCAGGGGTACCGGTACGGACCCGAAACCATTAAGGCCGTTATGCTTGAATAACATCATTCACGGCTCGGTAAATAAGCTGACATCAAGAAAGATGTGATACATTATTAATGCAATGATTAAAGATTGGGATACATGGGTTTGATGGAAGGTTGTTGTCATGGCAATGCCACTGAATATCACTTGCAGACCCGGAATTGCTGAATCTGACAGCAAAAGTGATTCCTGAGGGCAAAGATAGAGAGGTGAAAACACACACACACACACACACACACCAAGGCGATCCACAGGCGTTCGCCAACAGTGCAACCCAGCTGTGTCTAAGATGCATGTCTGAGACAAACCTCTGAGCGAACTGAATCTGAAGGAAGTGGAGATCAGTGATGCTTTACGCTTTTTATTCCCAGAAGCTGCACTCCTGTGAGCAAGCTTTTCTGTCGAAGTTACCGCTGTTTAACTCGCCGAAGGGCTTCCACACACACACACACACACACACACACACACACACACACACACTGCCAGCGATCGCTAGGTGCATTAAAGCCTGTAGGAAAGATATGTAATGCCTTTTACATGAACAGTTCATCCACAATCGAGAAGTCTTTATTTGCGCAGCCTCATGCC
>NC_136885.1:35315201-35352701 GCF_949152265.1 Phoxinus phoxinus
CGGCATTCCTTGCTGATTCGCGTATCGATACGGATGATTCTGTATTGATAAGGCAGCAAACGCTGTGGTGCAGTTTTGGAAAAGAAACAGAACAGAAAAGACCATTTTAAGTTTAAAAGTTAAAAAAATATTTTCTGTCTGTCCACCTATTAATAATTAGAAACTGAAGTGTCTTAAGTTGTCCCAACCTGATGGCTTTTTTTTCTCTGTTATACAGAATAATTAAGAACAGCCATTATAGTAAAAACTATAGTAAACTTTATAGTAAAATCAACATGGCCCATGTTTCGTACAGTATAGTTTTATTTAATGCCATGTCAGCATTTGTGGCTATTTTGATGGCAAAAACTGAATTACAAAAATTAGACAAAAACTGAGTTATATTAAAAACAAAAACAAAGCAAACAGAAAAAAATACAGCACTTTTTTTTTTACAGCAAATATACTAGATTTCACACAAGTCCTTGAGTGAGTATGCTGCCTTTGCTGTTGTTGTTGTTGCTGCTGATGATACTGGAGTTGATCTGAGAGACTGTAGACATTAAAACAACAAACATATAAGAGATATATTAGCTGATTAAACAATTGTTATGTGACTAAGATGTAAAGATTGCTGACAGTGTTTGGATCTGGCTCACTGACCTGCCAAGGCTGACTGCTCCACAGAGGCTGCTGCACACCAAGAGCTGCAGGTAGAGAAAATAAGATACCAGATTCAAAAAAGTTAAATTATCTGAGAAAAAAAAAACATTAATGGGGGATAGGATGATGGTGGCCATGGACATGTGTCTAGAGTACACAATACTGTGATCATGATTTCAAATTGCATTGTGAGATGTAGTTGGATTTTGATTGATTGTCTAATCAAAAATATAAATAAAGAAATTAAAATGTGTATGTGTGTGTTTGCGTTCATTCTGTTGGCACCTACTAAAAATCACAATGTAGCATTAATCTTACCAATAAGTGGAGGATGAGTTGTTATAGGCTTTTATAACAGAAATTTCCTGTTGGCCATGTCCCTAAAAATGTTAATGACATCATTGTCATTTATTGGAATGTCCTTCTCAATGGCCAACAGAAGAAGGTCGGACAATCTCTCCTCTTTGCAAAGGCTGCGAAGTTTTGTTTTCACCAGCTTAAGTTTGGAGAAGGAACGTTCCACAGTTGCTGTTGACACCGGAAGTGTGCCGTATGTCTTCAGCAGATGAGTCATGTTTGGGAAAACTAGATGTGCATTGTTTTCCTTTACCACTGAAAGAATAGATGACACATTGGCTGGTGGTGGGCATGAGTATGATGTATGGAAGACCTTCAATTCTGTCTGCAATTTGTCTTCATCTTCAATATTATAGAACTGGCACAGTCTCTTCACAGCTTGGAGTGCTGCTGTTGGAATGCTAGCTGTTTTCCAATTCTCTGGGACTGTCAGGCAATGGAAGGCATGCAATATTTCCCATTTGGAATGATCTCCTCCTTTAAAGCGTCTCTGAAGCTCTTGGATCATTGTGTCCACAAAAACGTAATAGACTTTAACACGGTAGTACTCCAGCAAAGTTGTGAAAGCATGGTCAGTCGTAGCTGATGTGGCAGCAAACTTGAATTTCTCTGGCACTTTCCTCCTCCTAGCTTGACCAGGGACCTCAGATGGAGGATCCATGCCCACTGATGCAGCCTTCTCTGTAGCCTGTTTATAAATGATTTCAAACTCTTCTTCTGTTCTGCTGTAGGCAAGCCTTTTTAAAACGCCATCAACAATGCTGTATGCTGCAGCCAGGTCCATGTCGTTCTGCTGCAATGCATCCGATGCAACTGCAGTCACCTGGAAGATTGGACAGGTCATCTCCAGACACAAGAAGAACTCAAAATTGATGCTTTTTAAAAGGATCATTGCATCACCAGCTGAGGAGTCTGGGGGATCTTGCTGTGTCATTTCCTCAAGGAACTGCATGACAGATGGGAGGACCTTCACCAGAGTTCTAAGTGCACTCTCTCTACAGGCCCATCGAGTATCTGACAGTTTCTTCAGCTCTAGTGGACGCTGATCGGGGTGCTTCCTCTTCTGCATTTCAATAAATGCAGAGTGCCGTTTTGATGAGTTGGCCATAAAAGTGTAAAGTTTTTCAACTAGATTGAAAAAGTTGACAAAACAGATGTTTGACTTTGCACTTTCTACCAATACCAGATTAAGGCAGTGTGCCTGACAGTGCACATACAAAGCCTTTGGATTTTGCCTCAGGATTCTGGACTGCAGTCCCTTATAGTGCCCACTCATGTTTGCAGCCCCATCATAACCTTGACCCCGGATGTTTTCTATTTTCAGGTCATTTTCTTCCAGTAGAGCCATCACAAGGTTTTCAAGAGCATCTCCGCTTGTTGAATGTACATTGCACACCTGAATGAATCGCTCCTTTATTTTCATGTTGTGTACATATCTCACAACAAAAGAAACCTGTTCAGTGTGGGACACATCTGTCGTTTCATCCAGAAGTATCGAAAAGATTTTGCTCTCTTGAATTTCTTCTCTGATGACACGTTTTACTGATATGGCCAAAGCTTTGATTAAGTCATTCTGGGTTCTGTTCGAGAGGAGCGAGACTTGGGGTCTTTTTTGGGTTCCCTGCTTCTCTTTTACAGCATCAAGGTGTAATTTAATTACACTGTCATACTTGCTGAACAACTCCACTAACTCTAAGAAATTCCCTCGATTTTGGCTTGATGAAGTCTCATCATCTCCCCTGAAAGACATACCCTGTCTTGCCAGGAAAAGAGTAATGGCAATCAGACGAGACAACACTTCTCTGTTCCTCTCCCTCTCTTTGTCTTTTGCAGCTTGCGACTCAAGGTCACCCACTTCAAATGCTGCCTCCAGTAATTTTTTCTTGAATGAGTTCCACCTCACCATACCACACATGTGAGCCTCTGAGGCACAGTGCTCTTTAATTTTTTCTAAAGCCTTCCTCCAGCGATTTAATCCTACAGTTTTCCAATTAGTGTGACACTTGTATTTTTCATCATTTAAAAAAAGACGACAACTGAAGCAAAACATGGCATCAGTGCTAGGAGAATATTCTAGCCATGGGTTGTTCTCGTACCACTTCTTCTGAAATGACCGTCCCTCTACATTCTTTGGAAATGACAGTACTGGTTGGCAGGGTCCAATATTATCACACATTTGGATAAAGGCCTCATCATACTTTATGTTGAATTGTAGGACGTGGGCAGGGTCAGTTGGGTGTTGTAGTCCAAATAGGTTTGAAAATAGCCTTTCTCTGGCATCTGTCTCCTTCTCCTGGCTAGCTGTTCCCTGCTCTCTTTCTGTCGCTTGTGCCTCTTCATCTCCCTCTTTCTCGCCAGCCTCTTTCTCCAGACTTGCTTCTTTCTGCACTGTTTCTGTCGCTTGTGCCTCTTCATTTCCCTCGTTCTCACCAGCCTCTTTCTCCATACTTGCTGTTCCCTGCTCTCTTTCTGTCACTTGTGCCTCTACATTTCCTTCTTTCTCGCCAGCCTCTTTCTCCAGACTTGCTGTTCCCTGCTCTCTTTCTGTCACTTGTGCCTCTACATTTCCTTCTTTCTCGCCAGCCTCTTTCTCCAGACTTGCTTCTTTCTGCACTGTTTCTGTCGCTTGTGCCTCTTCATTTCCCTCGTTCTCACCAGCCTCTTTCTCCAGACTTGCTGTTCCCTGCTCTCTTTCTGTCACTTGTGCCTCTACATTTCCTTCTTTCTCGCCAGCCTCTTTCTCCATACTTGCTGTTCCCTGCTCTCTTTCTGTCACTTGTGCCTCTACATTTCCCTCTTTTTCTTCCTCTATCTCCATCTCCTCATCTGATCTATTACTTTCCACTCTCTGTCCATCTAGGAACACAGCACAATTTACTATTTCAGCATCAATCTATTATTTTAACCATCACTACTACTCTGGTACCTAAACAATAAGTCCACCTTAAATATTGATACAAAACATTAAAGAACTGATACACTGGAATATAGTAATTAATATTAGTATTACTGTTGTTGTTGTTGTCTAAAATTGAACACCTTTGCAATGTAAACAAATGACAGGCTACATGTGTTATTCTTACCTGATGTACTCTTCATAAACCAGCTGGATAGGGATCCACTGCCTTTTGCTGACTCAAGCAGCTCCTTCTTTTTTTGTTTTTTTATCCTCTCTTTGCGAGGCATCTTTGCACTGCAGAACACAAACACAAAAGGACATTTCATACCTTTTCCTGAAATCTACTAGGATCACATCTCATTCACACTGCACTTTGATGTCAGGTCAGGTATATTATTCAATTTATATGGACATTGATATTTTTACATTTATTTCCACAGAGATATTATTGAGTTTACAGACTATAGTGGTCTTTCTGTTGTAAACACTACTGTTGCTGTTGTAGATAAAAATAAAAAATAAAATAATAATAATAATATATATATATATATATATATATATATATATATATATATAATATATAATTATGTTTGAATCCTGTTCTGAATTGTTTTATTTTTATAATGATAATTCAGAGAATGAGAAAATCAGTATAAGCCTTATCAGTGTTGTGATAATTATTTTTTAAATACTGTAATAATAATAATAGTTTAGTCAAATTACATAAAAAAGACCAGACATCTCGACGCCTGTGAGTGTGAAACTTTTCTCCCTCAAACACAGCAAGCTAACGTTACTTCTACAGGCTACACACAGCAATACAACATATCTGCATGCTCTCTTCACATCGTTCTTGTAAAATAATAATAATAAGTAAATAAACATCAAAAAATCCCTTCGCTGAGAATGAATCACGACTTACCAGCTGCCGCGGTGTTGAAGATATCTTCTAGTAAATAAAAATGCGCGCGCTGCGTGAGAAATCGTCCCCGTCGGATGAGGTCGTCTTCAGGTGAAAGGTCATCATCTGGATCATTTTATTTAAGGCTAAATTATTATTCATAAATTTTACTAATATTTAGATTTGTCATAGGCAGGCATTCACAAAAGGGCCTTTAATTAAAAAAAAAAAAAAAAAAAATTGGAGAATTTTTTTCTTTGAGAAAAGGGCACTTTGGGCACCAAGGGGCAAAGGGGCAGGTGCTCAAGCACCCAACGCCCCCCCCTCTGCACGTGCCTGGTATCATTTGATTATTATTCAAAAATCGCACCTCTCCCCCACACGCACACACGCGCGCGCGAGCACACACACACACACACACACACACACAAGCAAACACCAGAGCAAGTGAGCAAAGCGCGCGGTGTTTGCTTGTATGTGTGTGTGTGTGTGTGTGGCACCGGCGCGCGCGTGAACTGGAGCTCACCTCATAAACGAATCGAAACTTAGAAAGCTTGAAATACTTTTACTTGATTTAACGTTAATTCAAAACATAAAGAAATGGCGGCTTAGGCTAATTCGTAGGAAGTGTGCATTTCTCTATATAGGCGCGTTCACTTTGTGGCAAGCGTTATTCCTGCGCTTGAGATGCGGGTCATGCGGAATAGGCAATATATTATTTGTGGTTTACAGCACAGACAGTAAGCCTCGGTTACCTCAGAAGAATTTTTAACATGCTCGAATCATCTCCACAATGGAGTATAGTTCTGTTTGTTTTTCAAAAGTATTTTGTTACAAGAAAACAGAGTTATAGCTTTAGCTATTTATTTATTTATTTGGCTTTTAAAATCCTCCCTCCTCGCAATAATCGCGGTTTGTATCGAATCGTGGGTCAGAAATCGGGATACGAACCGAATCGTGGGTTTGCTGTATCGTTACAGCCTTAAATATGATATATCCTTAAAACCCTGTAAGATGTTGTGCAGAATATTTCTGTCTTTTTTTTACGACTATGTCAGTTAATGCAGCTTCTATATATTAGCCTAGTATTAACTTTCCTGTGGAAGAACTGCTTGTGAGGAGCTTTGATTGATCATGTGACTCTCATCACTGCTGTGATTGGTGGTTATCAGTGTATTACAAAGGTATAAACCAGATATTAATATTTCAATAAAACGGTAAATTCACATCAGATAATAAAAGACAGTTTATTACTGTAAATTTTAAGTTAAGCCTGTAAAACCAATAACGTTGCTAACGTATTTTTGACGGTAAAGTTCTGGCAACCACAGCTGCCGTTTTTTTACCGTAAAAATCACGGTTTAATTTTTTACAGGTCCACATTCATCCGTGATTAATCGCAGTGATCATCAGCAATACGATCCTTCCACCCGTCACATCAAACTCGGAAATTATTCACCGACGGCTTCTTATCTATGCAATTTCATTTGCATCATTGTTGCAAATATAATGACAGGACTCCCGGCGTCAGCATTCAATATGCATTAAACAATGCCGGTGGAAAAGGACGGGCCTGTTGTGTTCCCGGTTTAATTTCAGAGAAAATAACCTGCGTGGTTCTGGTGTGGGCGCCGGCGTCAGATGGAGATAGTGGAGGCAGGCCTCAGGCTGGCCTTTATTAAAGCAGCATAATGGAAAATGGCATCATTAGCATTCCTTGACAGTTAACGATTCAATTTGGTTTGATGAGAATTCAAAGACTGGCTTCCAAACGTGAACTGACAATAAAGTGGAGATGCTCGTGTGATTCGGGTCAACGGTGGACCGCTGCCATTGTAATCAGCGCTTGCTAATTTCAAATAGATGATGGTGTGGAAGAAAGGAAGCCGCTTTTTTTGCAATATATTGTTTTGAATCGCGTTTTATTGTTAGGGTAATGTGGCATATCAATCGGTTTTAATGTTTTTACAATGAGGAAAATGGAAATGAATGAAACTACTTTCTCCAAATGAAACTTCTTATAATGCGATGCAACTTGAAGCCCTCGGCGGTGTGGAGGGTTTATCTGGTCGACCACAACATCATAAAAATGTTTCAAGATGTCAGTGAACTATTTTGAGAAGATCTGCTAAGTTGGAGCAGGATCAAATCAAGCACTATAAAGTCAAATCCAAAAATATGAAGGCATAGTAACCA
Organism: Phoxinus phoxinus; assembly: GCF_949152265.1. Classification (NCBI taxonomy): domain Eukaryota; kingdom Metazoa; phylum Chordata; class Actinopteri; order Cypriniformes; family Leuciscidae; genus Phoxinus; species Phoxinus phoxinus. The sequence continues at coordinate 35,322,197 of NC_136885.1, forward strand.
TTTAATATAATATTTTCCAGATATATTCAATAATTTAGATTTTTTAAAATGTTTTTAAGCTGCATTTATGTGATCAAAAAACTCTAATGAAATATTATTAGAATTTAAAACATGTTTTCTATGTGAATATATATACAGATGAAGCTCGAAAAATTTGAATATGGTGCAAAAGTTCATTTATTTCAGTAATTCAATTTAAAATGTGAAACTAATATATTATATAGACTCATTACATGCAAAGTGAGATATTTCAAGCCTTTATTTGTTATATTTTGATGATTATAGAGCTTATGAAAACCCCAAATTCAAAATTAGAATATTGTTAGAATGAGTTGTAAGCCATAATCATAAAAATTATAAGAAAATAAAGAGTATTTTATACTATTTTGAGAAGATCTGTTGGAGCAGGATCAAATCAAGCACTACATAAAGTCAAATCCAAAAATATGAAGGCATAGTAACCATTTAATATCAAATTTTCCGGAGATATACAATAAGTTAGATTTTTTTAATGTTTTTAAGCTGCATTTATGTGATCAAAAACTCGAATGAAATATTATTAGAATTTAAAACATGTTTTCTATGTGATATATATACAGATGAAGCTCGACATTTTTTATTTATTTTAATAATTCAACTTAAAAGGTGAAACTAATATATTATATAGACTCATTACATGCTAAATGAGATATTTCAAGCCTTTATTTGTTATCATTTTGATGATTATACAGCTTATGAAAACCCCAAATTCAAAATTAGAATATTGTTTTCATAAGCTGTAAGCCATAATCATCAAAATTATAAGAAAATAAAGGCTTGAAATATCTCACTTTGCATGTAATGAGTCTATATAATATATTAGTTTCACCTTTTAAGTTGAATTACTGAACTTTTGCACACTACTAAATTTTTTCGAGGTTCACCGAAGCTTAAAAACCACAATAATATTATGTGATAATATGATGTGAATATTCCTTGATAATTCAGAGCTGAAATTCTGTCTTGTGTGAGAAGGCTTTTCATATGTTAATGACTCAGATTACGTGATGTTTTGTTCTCAGACCACATGGGGAAGATGGCTTAAGGATTTAAAGTTGTCCATGGCTTTCCTTATTGTCGGCTACTGTAAACAATCTCATTGTGTGAGCAGATAAATCAGACACAGACAGACTAGCATGCAAATCCATGTTGGTATAAACTGCCGTTCATTTTCAGCAAACCAAATATTATTCAGAAACCAGATATAATTTTTATATATTTTTTTTACTAGTGGGTTCTGGACACTATACTTCATTTATGTATATAAAGTAAACTGTGACATATTATACCCAAAAATTCTTCATACAAGTAAAATTTATAAATATTTGTGACCAAAAATTATTTGATCTGATCATGTGTTGTCTTTAATTGCTAATGCTGTTTTTACACACACACTGAACACAATGAAGCATTGCTTGGTCACTGGTTGAGCTAAACTGGTATTATCTAATTGTGTAGTTAAATTTACCAGCTGACAGATATTCAACATAATTCATGTGTGAGAGGACAAGAAGGACGGACAAAACCAGAGAAATATCAACTGAGTTCTGCTCATATTTTATCACCATTTTCTAAACTATAGCGAATAAAGTGTGATAATGTGAGAAATGTAGAATATACTCTTACACTGTGACGCTATTGTCTTCTGAAAAACTAATTTCGTTGCATTATTTTCCTGTTATCACTGTAAAGCTTCTTTTGAAACAATCTGTACTGTAAAAAGCGCTTTATGTGACCATGGACCACAAAACCAGTCACATGGGTCCATTTTCTGAAATTAAGATGTATAAATCATATGAACGCTGAATAAATAATCTCTCCACTGATGTGTGGTTTGTTAGGATAGGACAATATTTGGTCGAGACACAACTATTGAAAATCTGGAATCTGAGGGAGCAAAAAATGTAAACATTGAGAAAATCGCCTTTAAAGTTGTGCATTTATGTTCACGATTGTGCTGCATTCACTCACAAAAATACATGTTTTATATATTTACGGTAGGACATTTACTAAATATCTTCATGGAACATGATCTTAATATCCTCATGATTTTTGGCATAAAAGAAAAATGGATAATTTCGACCCATACGATGTATAGTTGCTATTGCCACAGATATACCCGTGCGACTCCAGACTGGGTTTGTGTGATCCAGGGTCATGTATAAATAAAGGTGACTTGACCTGAGTGTTTCTCTCTCTCTCTCTTCTCAGCAGATCCAGGACGCTGCGGATCAGGGCATCATGTTCGCGGGCTTCATCCAGGAGCCGGCGGGTCTTCGTCCACATGTGTCCCGACACGGAGAACCGGAGGAACCCTCTCTCTCCCTGCACTCGAGTCCCAGCTCGCTGCACGGATCCGGGCTCACGCCGAGCCCCAGTCCCCTGGAGGAGCCGGAGCCCGAGGACCAGAACCAAGGGGAAAACGAGGGAGGAGAGCCTTCAGAAGGAGGAGGAGAAGATGATCTCTCTGTTGAGACGTCAGCCGTGTTGAAATCCGGACCTGGAGAAACACAGCAACACAACAACAACGACACGGCCAAACTCAAAGACACAAGCGAGAGAGCGAGCAGGATCACCCGGAGCAAGAGCGGTGGGTCGAGCCTTCATCCTTTCAGCAAAACGAAACCTTTAACGAGAATTCAACTGCGTTTTAGTTTCGGGCATAAAATGCTGGCTAGCGTGATGTTTAAATTTTTTATATCGTGCAAAAGTTCAGTAATTCAACTTAAAAGGTGAAACTAATATATTATATAGACTCATTACATGCAAAGTGAGATATTTCAAGCCTTTATTTGTTATAATTTTGATGATTATGGTTTACAGCTTATGAAAACCCCTAATTCAAAATTAGAATATTGTGAAAAGGTTTTATATTAGAATTTATTAAGATTAACCCCTTGAGATGTGTCATCTCGTTTTCGAGGACGTCCTTACAATGAAACAATTACAACTTAAAAGTAGGGTTGGTAATCCTGTTCAGAAAATTTTTTTTTTATACTGGGTGAAATGGTCCTTCCATTCTGATAGTAGTCAATACATTATGTGTTCAGAAAAAGGAATGAAACAAATCTGACCTCTGTAGCAGCTGTAGGACATTAAAAACTCTGACCAATCACTGCCATTCGGTGCGAATGTAAAGAACCAATCAGATGCCTTCATGTCTCGTGCCCGAGCACCACTGCGTGCACAGCAGTGATGCGCGGGTCAATGTATAAACAACCCGCACCCGACCGACGTTTTCAACTAACCCGCCCGCAACTCGGACCGCAAAAAAAAAAGAAAGAAAATATTGTAGCCTACCCGACTCGCGTTTTTTAAAGTAGCTATAGTAAATGCTCATCTCATTTTTGGATGACTCGTAACCGCGGGCGCAGGCACCCGCTCATTTTGGATCAACCCGCGCATCACTGGTAGGTACATGCAGCTGACTCCAAATGTGGATGCGCGTTCATGTTTGTGGGGGGGGCGTAGCTTTGGACGGAGCACTGACAGGAGGGGGCGGAGCTTAGAAGAGGTGCCACTTTCAAATCTGGCTAGCTCTCCAACATTACCTACTCTAGCTTTAAGGAACATAACAAGATTACAATTAATAATACATCAGCAAACAACAAAACACCAACAATAAAAAAAAGGAAAAAAAGGGGAAAAAATTATAGCAATAACAATAAAAAATAAAATAAACAACATAAGCTGCATCATTTTTCAACATAAGTTTTCATAAGCTGTAAGTCATAATCATCAAAATGATAACAAATAAAGGCTTGAGATATCTCACTTTGCATGTAATGAGTCTATAATTTTTTAGAGTTTCACCTTTACATATTTCTCTATAACTAGAGTTTCTATATAAACTGTACGCTACTCTTCAAACGTTTGTGGTCGGTAAGATGTTTTTGATAGAAGTCTCTTATGCTCAAAAATACAGTAAAAATAGTAATATTGTGGGAAAAAAAAATTCAATTTAAAATATCAGTTTTCTATGTGAATATCTAGTAAAGTATAATTTTTCAGCATCATTACTCCAGTCTTCAGTGTCACATGATCCTTCAGAAATCAGTATCATATGATGATCTGATGATCAAGAAACATTTATGATTATTATCAATGATCAGATTTTTGTGGAAACCGTCAATAAGTATTATTGGCAGACAACCACACCTCTGACAGACATTGTAAAAATTGCCTTTAGAAATCAATATTTTATTTCTATAATATCACTAAACACTCATTACGTGTTCTTGTATTCGGACATTTTATTGGTATCAATTGGCGTTTTATTGATCAATAATTGGTCCATTTACATGTGATGAGATGTTTTTTGGTGAAACTAGTCCAAACATCCACTGTATCGGCCAAATTAAGTGCATGAAAATCACTGCGAAATTCTCAATTTTAATGTCGACGGTGTAATCTATCGGCCAGCTCTAATCCCAGCTGATTTTCTTGAAGCGTTGATGAGTTAGAAAGATCATAAATCATCTGACTTCTGGGTGTCACGCACTGTGAAAGCATCTCACTGGTCCTTTTTTTTGTCTCAGGAAAAGCATTGTCAGAGTTTTGACGTATGGGATTGGGAACATTTGGCATTTATAAAAACCCACACAGCGGGTGCTAGATTAGGCTTTGTTCACCCGTCTCTTTCCGCCAGTAACCAGATGGCAAACCTCACTCTCAACATTAGCTAGGGAGGCGTTTCTTGCGGAAACTGTGGCATTGTGCACGAGCTCACCGTAGCATGTGAATGATGCATGCTGGGAGTCCTGTGCCCGAGTCTCCATCTGCATGTGGAATGATCCTATGGACTCACGCTACACCGATTTTTCTCATTCAGGCACAAAATGACAGATGCCAGGAGTGCTTTGGCACAGCGCTGCGTCTTTATGACTTATCGCCAGTGCTGATAAATATAGCCATTCCCCGCTCGAATCCCTCTATTGCTCCTGGAGATCATATATAAAGCGTAATGGCGCTGGTCAGCGGTGTGAGAGGAAGGGTTTTTCATCCCGCGGTGAAGCTGGAAAGCCATCGAGTGAAACCTGCGTTCACAAAGAAAAGCACGGTTATTTGTGTTTCATGCACAGCAGTGATTCAAAGTGCTTTACGTACTAAAATTAGGGATGCACGGCATCATATCGGTATCAGCCGATGGTTTTAATGTCATCATAATCAGCCTGATATATTAAAGCCAATAAATAATGTATTATTTCCTTCAGCTGAGACTCTTCAGATCAACATGATCATTTTGAATTGCTTGAAATATGATTGGATAACTTCAAAAAAGGAAAATACAGTGCAACATGTCATATCGGCTACATAAAATTATAATACATCATTATAATTGTGTGCTTGGGACATGGTATTTAATGGTAAGAATTTTTTTTTTGTAATCATGCTCTCAAAAATGATATGAAAATTTGGATTTAGGTTTATTGACCAAAATATCGGTTATCGGCTTCCAAATATACAGAATTATCGGTTATCGGTATTGCCAAAATTGTTATATTTGTGCATCCCTGACTATGTTGAAAATTAAAAGGGCAATCATTTCTGGGTTGATGCATTTTAAAACATAATAAAAATATAAGAAGTAAGAAATTGAAAGTAAGGCCATTAAGATTATGCAACTATTTTAATGATAATAGAGTTGTAGCCCTAAAACTATGGAAAATAATGGGTTCCCAACGGAATTTCTGGTTTTGCATTATATTTTCACTGTAAAAGAAAGTTAATATTTGACATAAAACAATGCATTGCAGTAAAATAGCAGGCATAAAGTGAAGTAGGGTAGTTGCAACTGACATATTTTAGAGGAATTGAACTAAAAATGAATAGTGATGATTATTTAAACTGTCAAATTCATTGTTTTAACACGATTCATAAGGGAATTCAGTGCAAATGCAAAAAAGTTTTTGGAGAATAGGTTCCTTTGAGTTTTAAAACCTCTATTTATATCCGGGACCTTCACAATCAGCCGGTGGGATGCAATCCACATCCGAATATTTCCATAGTTATCAGCTCCTCTGTAGACGGAGGTCAGGACTTTTGGGGGATGTGTTTGGGTGTTGATATGATGCAATTCAAGAGCGGATTAGGCAAACGCTTGATGGCATGTCACGTTCCTTGGCAGCGCTAGCCACAGATATCCAGCGAGGTTGACCTTGTGGAAAGGGTTAAGAGGGATCATATAGAGCTTGGAGGGGTCGTTTGTGTGCTCGTTTCTGCACTAAACATCCAACACTTTACCAAACCCCTCTGGAAGTTAGCCAATGTCACAGAGACACTGTGTTCATGTGTGAAGAGCATTACTTTCTTCACATACACAGACTGTATTTAGAGCTGGGCAGCCAGTTAGTATTCAGGTGGATTTCATTAAAACACATTGTGCCCTATTGTAACGCTCTGAAACGCAATTATCAAACGCGAAACGCAAGTAACTTTGTGGCGGATCCCGGCGCTGTTGCTGTTATACCGGCGGGATAAACGACTCTTGCGCCGACGCAAATCTAAAATGTGTTGGTCTGAAGTCGCTTCATTACTCATAGGTGTGGTTTGGGCGTAACGTGAAATAAACCAATCAGAGCGTCCTCTCACATTCCCTTTAAGAGCCGGCGCGCTTGTTCCACGGCGGATTGCTATTATAACGGCGGGTTTGCCGGCGCACGCCAGGAGCGGTTCACAGCCGAGGAGACCGTCGTTCTCGTCAGGGCCGTAAAACACAGAGAAGTGACATTGTATGAGGATGATGGAGAAACACACACATTAGCTTCGGTTAAACAGCCGTATAATAATTTGGGTAAATGTGTAATCTAGATTTATGCCTATTTTTTCACATGTTCACGGACACAACAATGATTTCCCTCGTGTGTTAATATTTTTCCTTGTAATAATGTATGATTTGCAAAAATGAAAACTGCTGCGTCTGTTTAGATTAGAGAATCAAAGTGTGTGTGTTGTTCACACGCTACATAATGGCCAAGCACGCGCCCTTAAAATAGCATATGAGTAACGCTGTCTTTAGACTGGGTTTCTCCTGGTCAGTGGCGGAGTTGTTTTCTGAAACTGCAGAATATCACCAGGGAACGTTTGCGCCGGAACACACTCCTCTTTTCACTGAACCGCCCCGAGCGCAAGTTCATTCCCTAATTTACCGACGTACATCTGTGGAGGGAAGAGTCCGCTGTGTGCGGGTGCAGAATAGGAATAATACATGCGTTGGTGTACAAAGTCAATTGCGCTGGGTGCAAGATACGGCCCTTACACTGTTACCATTGAACTCGGCAAGAACAATGATTTTGTAATTCGCCTTTGGCTAAGCCACGCCCTAGAATGTAGATTGACCAATCACAGCGCAGCCGAGAACGAGCTCCCACAGAGGGTCCGACACTTTTTCACGGCGCTCCATTGACTTCAACGTAGGCGGCTCATATTTTTGGGCTCGGCAGGCTATTACATCGTCGTTTTATAAAAAATATGGTTAAACGTTGTGCCTGGGGCATTTGTAACACAGATACGCGTTTCCCAGAGAGGTTGGAGGGGGGTGTCCGTTTTTTTCCCTTCCCAAAACCGAAGTTAAATACTGACAAGTGTCGTCTTTGTATTAAACTGTGTGGACGTCCTCACAGTCAGCGAAACCCCTCAAGGATCAACAAGCTCACTTTTTCTCTAAGATACATTTAGCTTTTAACCTTACTGTGAAGTTATACTAGTTAGACAGTTTTATGCTGGTTTAGGTTATGATTTCGGTGCTCTGCCCTGTTGATACGCTAGCACACGCTGCTAATAAATACAACTTTATACTCGCGTAGTCCGTTTGCTTTGTAAATAATAACGATTATAGAAGTGAACAGAGACCTACCCAGCTTTGCATGAACAGTGTTTCTCCTGATATTGTTAGTCACAGCCTCCGTCTCGATTAGGATATGCGGTGGGTCATGTGTTGACTGTGACCGTTATGCTTTTGCCTCTATTTGGATGCCTTGTTGTTGCTTGCGTTTCTCCGGTATGTCTTGAATATAGCCTTCGAACGCATATTGCAGCCCATTTTGCCTACTTCTATCGGACACTTTATTTGCTGCTTTATAAAAGTTTGATAAAATTTCAGCAGGAAGAGCCGTCACAGCATAAGCCATGTTGATACCAAACCAGAGCCCAGATGAGGTTGTCGGAGGTAGCAACAGTAACTAAGGGGGGCGGGGCTTAGCCAAAGGTGAATTACGTTCAAGTTTTTTGCAACTTTTTTACGGTAAAAATACTGTGAAAATACTAAAACCTGAATGTTTAACTAAAGCATATTGCAATGCAATGATTTAAGTAAATTAATAATAATAATAATTAATTAATAAGCATCTTACAATTATCATTTAAACTACTGTTCAAACGTTTGGGGCAAGTACATTTTTTGTTTTTGTTCAAATTAATACAGTAAGAATGCATTAAATTGAAAAACATATTTGTTTTATATAAATGCTGTTCTTTTGAACTTTCTATTCCTCAGAGAATTCATAAAAAATAAAATGCATCACGGTTTCCACATAAATATGAAGCAGAACAACTGTTTACAACACTGATAATAATCATAAATGTGTCTTGAGCATCAGATCATCATATTATACTGATTTCTGAAGGATCATGTGACACTGAAGACTGGAGTAATGATGCTGAAAATACAGATTTAATTACAGGAATAAATTACACTTTACTATATATTCACATAGAAAACTGATATTTTAAATTGTAATAATATTTCACAATTTTTAATGTATTTTTGATCAGATAAGTGCAGCCTTGGTGAGCGGAAGAGACTCTTTCAACCGACCCCTATGAATAAATACTTTTTATTTTAAATGTTTTGCAATGCAGTAATAATAAAAAATGAGAGGGAAATGTAAACAACTGTCATGAAAATAACAATAAAAAATAAAAAAGGTTTTTCGTTTAAATCATAATTTGACCTTTTTTTCAGCCCTCCTTTTTCCCTTACCAATAAAAAAAGACGCATATGTACTAAAAATCAGTTATAAAGCGATGCACATGTGGACATTACAGGAAATGAGACTAACTGAAGAACCCGCTGTACCCGAGCTGAAGTAAAACAACAAATAATGATTAATTCTTGCTGAGATTTGTGCAGTAAGTGCATGCGGCTCGAAAGCCATTCGGATCGTTCTCTCTCTCGTCCGCTTTCCTGGGTCCCGTCAGATGAGGCTAATGACTCAATGCAGTCACAGGCAATCTAAATGATCGCTGCCAGAACAAAAGTGCATCCATATTTATCTTTTCGGTCAATTTCCCATTAGTTCTGAAAATAGGGAGGTTTTAGGGGGTAAGCAAAGCACACAAACAAATTCATCTTGGACTATCGTGATCCATTAGGTCCACTCTCCTTCTCTTTGAGGCACAGCGTTTTGTTTTCCAGCCAAATGTAATCTCATTGAGAAGAAGAACGGATGGTCAATTGAACAAGCTGGTCTAGAGAGAAACGACGGTCCTAAATACTCGTTCGAGATTGCCACTACATCAGCTAATTTCCCTAATTACTCACCTCCGCTAGACCAGGACACCAGCTAATTAGCCCATCTACAAGCTAATTAATTAAGTGCATGTGAAGGGCCACAGTGAAGGAACCCGCACTTCACAGTGCAATGAATCTCATAACCCTGCTTACAAGACCAGCTTAAAGGGATAGTTCCCCCAGAAATGTAAACTGTCAGTAATGACTCTCCCTCATGTTGTTCAACCCCGTCAGACTTTCCTTCATCTTCAAAACACAAATGAAGATATTTGTGATTAAATCTGAGAGCTGTCTCACTCCTCCATAGGCTTCTATTGTAATTGAAACTTGCCGGCAGAGGTTGAGACAAATTCATTGTTTTGCAAGTCACAAGTAAGTCTCGAGTCTTTGCATTCAAGTCTCAAGTCAAGTCCCGAGTCAAGACAAGCAAGTCCAAGTCAAGTCCCGAGTCAAGACAGACAAGTCTCGAGTCAAGACAAGCAAGTCCAAGTCAAATCCCGAGTCAAGACAGACAAGTCTCGAGTCAAGTCCCGAGTCAAGACAAGCAAGTCCAAGTCAAATCACGAGTCAAGACAGACAAGTCTCGAGTCAAATCAAGAGTCAAGACAGACAAGTCTCGAGTCAAATCAAGAGTCAAGACAGACAAGTCTCGAGTCAAGTCCCGAGTCAAGACAAGCAAGTCCAAGTCAAGTCCCGAGTCAAGACAGACAAGTCTAGAGTCAAGTCCCGAGTCAAGACAGACAAGTCCCGAGTCAAGACAAGCAAGTCCAAGTCAAGTCCCGAGTCAAGACAGACAAGTCTAGAGTCAAGTCCCGAGTCAAGACAGACAAGTCTCGAGTCAAGTCCCGAGTCAAGACAAGCAAGTCCAAGTCAAGTCCCGAGTCAAGACAAGCAAGTCCAAGTCAAGTCCCGAGTCAAGACAGACAAGTCTCGAGTCAAGTCCCGAGTCAAGACAAGCAAGTCCAAGTCAAGTTGCAAGTCCTCGATTATAAGCTTCAAGTCTTAAACAAGTCGTTAGTGCTTTTTGCACAAATGTTAATTACTGTAGTAAATGAAATGTATACTAATTTATCTCAGGAAGACTTTTTTTGCAATGCGGTTTTAGAAGGTAGGTCAAGTCTTTCCAAGTCACAGGGCTCAAGTCCGAGTCAAGTCGCGAGTCATTGTTGTCAAAGTCTAAGTCGAGTCGCAAGTCATCTTTGATTATGTCAAGTCGAGTCGCAAGTCATCAAATTTGACACTCGAGTCCAAGTCAAGTCCAAGTCATGCGACTCGAGTCCACAACTCTGCTTGCCGACCCAGAAAGTTAGTAAAGACAATGTTTAAAATAGTCCTACAGCGGCTCAACCTTAAGTTTATCAAGCGACGAGAATACTTTTTGTGCGCAAAAATCATGACTTTATTCAACTCTTGATGTTCTTCTGTGTGTGTCTCTGAGTGAGTTCACATAGTGTAACAGCGCAGCGCTTCTGGGCTGTACGTCAGAACGGAGGCTCACTATTGGCCGATGCTGTGATGATACGTGTGATCCACTTTTCTCAGCCATTAAACGAAATCAATGTCTCACATGTCCACAGGTGCCGAGCTCTTCGGATTGTTTAACTACCCGGGCCGTCGTGAGGGTCAGTTTAAGTACTACACGGTTAAAGTGCCTCTGCGAGTGCAGCCGCAGGGCGAGGGCGAGGGCATCTGCACGCTGGAGGCCAACTGGCTCGATCACATGACCCAACACTTCAACAACGGAGCTTCGCTAGTGGACGGATACTTTCAGCTGGCCAGTGGCAACGGTGAGTTAGTGTGATGCTATTGACATTCAAAGAATAAGACTTTTGTTCACACACACACACTAGATGCCATCAGTAAATATACACCATTAAGCTTTGATATTATATGTATGACATACAGTATGTGACCCTGGACCACAAAACCAGTGACATGGGTACATTTTTTAAATTGAGATTATACATCATCTGAAAGCTGAATAAATAATCTTTCCATTGATGTGTGGTTTGTTAGGATAGGACAATATTTGGTCGAGATACAACTATTGAAAATCTGGAATCTGAGGAGCAAAAAAAAATGTAAACATTGAGAAAATCTGCTTTAAAGTTGTGCATTTATATTCACGATTGTGCTGCATTCACTCACAAAAATACATGTTTTATATATTTACGGTAGGACATTTACTAAATATCTTCATGGAACATGATCTTAATATCCTCATGATTTTTGGCATAAAAGAAAAATGGATAATTTTGACCCATACTGTTATGAAGATAGCAGATGAACCCAAACGCAGACAGTATGATCTCACACAATGTTTAATAAAACAGAAAAACAGGGGAAAACAAAACCCACGAGGGGGCAAAACACAGACTGGACAAGCAATCGTAGATTGATAAGACAACACTAAGACTTCACAAACAAACACTACTTCTAAACTCACAGGTTAGATTAACAATGAACCGACACAGGACAGCAAACACAAGGGGATTAAATAGGGAGACTAATGATGACAAAACAGGTGACACAGGTAAAGCAATAATGACTAAACGAGGATAACAAGGAGGGCGGGGCTGGATGACGAGACAACACAAGCACATGGCCCAAACAAATGGCCATGCGCTTGTACACAAAACATGGGTCTGCCATGATCCTGCCACAAGACAAGGAAAAACAAAGACATGATGGCAGAATCATGACAGAACCCCCACCTTAAGGAGCGGCTACCAGACGCTCCACAAGGAGACATCAAACACGGGACAAGACTGACTGAGACATAGACAAGAACCAACAAAACATGACAAATAACAACAACGGCAAACATGATTGAACAATTACAGGGTTGGGGTGCAAAATCAAAAACAATAAACAAGGCAGAGGAGGTGGGGGAAACACAAAGTCCTTAGGGGGCAGTCCAGGGTGGCTGGGAGGACTGGGGGTCTTGGGTCCTCGGGACGAGGGCTGAGGACGGGGAATCCGGGGGGACTTGGCTGGAGACACATGAGGAGATGTCTTAGGGGAAACAGTACGGGGTTTAGTGGCGATAGGGGAAACAGGCCGGGGACTAGTGGTGACAGGGACAAACGGGGAAACAGTCCGGGGACAAGTGGAGACAGGGGCGACCGGGAAGACAGACTGGGGTACTGCACAGGTGGACGCAGCAACAGACTCAGACATAGAGGACGAGGAAACAGGACTCCTGACGGGGGACAAGACGGGCGAAGGGGCAGGACTGGGTGCAACGCTCACAGGGACAGGATCGGGTGCAATGTTCACAGGGACAGGATCGGGTGCAGCGCTCACAGGGACAGGATCGGGTGCAGCACTCACAGTAGCTGAGGACTCGGGACAGGGCAAAATGACAGGACTGACAGGGACTTCTAGGATCTTGAGAAGGGTATTTAGGTAATCAGTCAAAGTTTCAGCGGCGACAAGGACAGGCATGCGTTGACGGGCAGAAACAGACCTCAAAACCTTCTCGGCAGCTGAATCGGCCTTGGCCCTCTCTGAAGCGCTCACAACTGTAGGTTCAGAGACAGCGTCCACTGCTGCGGCGGGCTCTGGGACAGCGTTCACTGCTGCGGCGGGCTCCGGGACAGCGTTCACTGCTGCGGCGGGCTCCGGGACAGCGTTCACTGCTGCGGCGGGCTCCGGGACAGCGTTCACTGCTGCGGCGGGCTCCGGGACAGCGTTCACTGCTGCGGCGGGCTCCGGGACAGCGTTCACTGCTGCGGCGGGCTCCACACCAGGCAGAGACGAAAGACGGGGGGCTCCCTTCCTCCTCTTTCTCCTGGGTCGCGGTGCCGAGACCGTAGTAGAACAAGTGACCGGTTGAAGGATCTGCGCGGGGACCGTAGCAGGCTCTGGGAAGACCGTCCCAGGAGGGGTAGACTCCGTCGAAGAGGACTCCGATGACGACTCCCATGACAACCGTCCTCCCCGGTTTCCGCGAAGAGGTGTAAGTGTGGAAGACGCCTCGGGAGTCGAGGTGGAAAGAGTCCGGTCCCCCAATGTAGCCACGGCGAGAACGCGACCCTCCGGGATCACGGGGAGTGTGGCAGGAGGAGATCTCGTAGAAGGAGCCTGCAGCTCCTCCCGGTAGTGATGCTCCACCAACTCCCGGAATGGGCGAAGAAACAGTTCCTCCCGTTCAGACAGAGGAGGGGGAAAGGAAATCCCGCCACTCTTCGGATAGGAGACAGACGGCGACCACCATTGTTCCCGGAGCATTGATTGTTGATCAATAAGGGAAGGCATACTGTCTGCTGGGTTCGGTCTTGGTCGGTTCATTCTGTTATGAAGATAGCAGATGAACCCAAACGCAGACAGTATGATCTCACACAATGTTTAATAAAACAGAAAAACAGGGGAAAACAAAACCCACGAGGGGGCAAAACACAGACTGGACAAGCAATCGTAGATTGATAAGACAACACTAAGACTTCACAAACAAACACTACTTCTAAACTCACAGGTTAGATTAACAATGAACCGACACAGGACAGCAAACACAAGGGGATTAAATAGGGAGACTAATGATGACAAAACAGGTGACACAGGTAAAGCAATAATGACTAAACGAGGATAACAAGGAGGGCGGGGCTGGATGACGAGACAACACAAGCACATGGCCCAAACAAATGGCCATGCGCTTGTACACAAAACATGGGTCTGCCATGATCCTGCCACAAGACAAGGAAAAACAAAGACATGATGGCAGAATCATGACAGAACCCCCACCTTAAGGAGCGGCTACCAGACGCTCCACAAGGAGACATCAAACACGGGACAAGACTGACTGAGACATAGACAAGAACCAACAAAACATGACAAATAACAACAACGGCAAACATGATTGAACAATTACAGGGTTGGGGTGCAAAATCAAAAACAATAAACAAGGCAGAGGAGGTGGGGGAAACACAAAGTCCTTAGGGGGCAGTCCAGGGTGGCTGGGAGGACTGGGGGTCTTGGGTCCTCGGGACGAGGGCTGAGGACGGGGAATCCGGGGGGACTTGGCTGGAGACACATGAGGAGATGTCTTAGGGGAAACAGTACGGGGTTTAGTGGCGATAGGGGAAACAGGCCGGGGACTAGTGGTGACAGGGACAAACGGGGAAACAGTCCGGGGACAAGTGGAGACAGGGGCGACCGGGAAGACAGACTGGGGTACTGCACAGGTGGACGCAGCAACAGACTCAGACATAGAGGACGAGGAAACAGGACTCCTGACGGGGGACAAGACGGGCGAAGGGGCAGGACTGGGTGCAACGCTCACAGGGACAGGATCGGGTGCAATGTTCACAGGGACAGGATCGGGTGCAGCGCTCACAGGGACAGGATCGGGTGCAGCACTCACAGTAGCTGAGGACTCGGGACAGGGCAAAATGACAGGACTGACAGGGACTTCTAGGATCTTGAGAAGGGTATTTAGGTAATCAGTCAAAGTTTCAGCGGCGACAAGGACAGGCATGCGTTGACGGGCAGAAACAGACCTCAAAACCTTCTCGGCAGCTGAATCGGCCTTGGCCCTCTCTGAAGCGCTCACAACTGTAGGTTCAGAGACAGCGTCCACTGCTGCGGCGGGCTCTGGGACAGCGTTCACTGCTGCGGCGGGCTCCGGGACAGCGTTCACTGCTGCGGCGGGCTCCGGGACAGCGTTCACTGCTGCGGCGGGCTCCGGGACAGCGTTCACTGCTGCGGCGGGCTCCGGGACAGCGTTCACTGCTGCGGCGGGCTCCGGGACAGCGTTCACTGCTGCGGCGGGCTCCACACCAGGCAGAGACGAAAGACGGGGGGCTCCCTTCCTCCTCTTTCTCCTGGGTCGCGGTGCCGAGACCGTAGTAGAACAAGTGACCGGTTGAAGGATCTGCGCGGGGACCGTAGCAGGCTCTGGGAAGACCGTCCCAGGAGGGGTAGACTCCGTCGAAGAGGACTCCGATGACGACTCCCATGACAACCGTCCTCCCCGGTTTCCGCGAAGAGGTGTAAGTGTGGAAGACGCCTCGGGAGTCGAGGTGGAAAGAGTCCGGTCCCCCAATGTAGCCACGGCGAGAACGCGACCCTCCGGGATCACGGGGAGTGTGGCAGGAGGAGATCTCGTAGAAGGAGCCTGCAGCTCCTCCCGGTAGTGATGCTCCACCAACTCCCGGAATGGGCGAAGAAACAGTTCCTCCCGTTCAGACAGAGGAGGGGGAAAGGAAATCCCGCCACTCTTCGGATAGGAGACAGACGGCGACCACCATTGTTCCCGGAGCATTGATTGTTGATCAATAAGGGAAGGCATACTGTCTGCTGGGTTCGGTCTTGGTCGGTTCATTCTGTTATGAAGATAGCAGATGAACCCAAACGCAGACAGTATGATCTCACACAATGTTTAATAAAACAGAAAAACAGGGGAAAACAAAACCCACGAGGGGGCAAAACACAGACTGGACAAGCAATCGTAGATTGATAAGACAACACTAAGACTTCACAAACAAACACTACTTCTAAACTCACAGGTTAGATTAACAATGAACCGACACAGGACAGCAAACACAAGGGGATTAAATAGGGAGACTAATGATGACAAAACAGGTGACACAGGTAAAGCAATAATGACTAAACGAGGATAACAAGGAGGGCGGGGCTGGATGACGAGACAACACAAGCACATGGCCCAAACAATTGGCCATGCGCTTGTACACAAAACATGGGTCTGCCATGATCCTGCCACAAGACAAGGAAAAACAAAGACATGATGGCAGAATCATGACACATACGATGTATAGTTGGCTATTGCCACAGATATACCCAGTTATTAATATCATATTGCAAAGTACATCATGGACAAAATACTACATGGTGCTAGAATTGAAAAACAACCCATGTTTTGTAAAATGTAATTAAAAAGTGGAATAAATGATATGCATAAAAATGCAAAATTGACTAAAAACATTTTCAAATTTGAATTTATCGCTAAATATATAAGAACAGAAATAATAATAAAATGTCTAAAATAAAATTCTGAATATTAGATTTCTTGTTGAATGTAATGCATAACAAAAATGTATTAAAGGGCACCTATTATGGAATTTTGAAATTTACCTTTCATGTAGTGTGTAACATAGATCTAAGTGAACAAAAACATCCTGGAAAGTTTGAAATATGAAAGTGCACCGTATATAAAGTTATTGTCTTTCAAAAGTAAGAGTCGACTCGGAGTCATTTTTATGAATCGTTAGAAGACCGAAGCTTTTTCTCTGACTAGATGACGTCAACTTGTCAAGTTATTTGAATACGATACGCCCACTTATTGCGCTCCAAGGCTTGAAAACATGAAAACATCACGACAACGAGACGCTGTGTTCTGAAGTGCGACTCAAAAGCCAACTTTTTTCATCTGCCCAAGGAGGAGCATTTGAAGACTAAGTGGCTACAATTCATATATACAACTATACCACAGAAGTATAGTCCGAGCCTTGTGCTTTGTTCGCGCCATTTTGAAGACGATTGCTTTTTAAATGCAATCAAACTTGGATTCCCTGATATTGAAGAAAGGTTCATTTCTAAGTGTATTTGCATCAGCTTCCTCCTCCGTATCACAACCTGTAAGTGTTATTAATAATTGTTGCTTTTATGGTTTATGTAGCATGCTTAATTATTATTTTGTTTGTTGTGTAAGCACCGTTTAGCTTCTAGGTCTTCAATGACAATTGTATTGAGATATGTGAAGTGTTTGTCGTTGTTTTCGGAGTTGTCTTAAAGAATAGAGTAATACCTCGTAGTAACGTAACTGCTTTTTTTTTTTTTTTAAAACGTTTTGTTTATGCATCGGGCTAATGCAAACAAAGACTGATTGTGCTTTTACAATATGAACTCTGGGCTATGCTCGCTAACATAACATTAAATTCGTTATCTTATTTTTAGTTTTTTACTACAAACTACAAAGCAGTGGACTATAATCATTATTATAACACGATTTAATTGATAAAAGCATCATTGTACTCCGTGTTAAACAATAAGTATTATCTCTGTAAACACTGCTGTGTCATCTGACCAATCGCAGATTAGCGTCGCGCAAAGGAGGGGTTTGGAAAAATGAGTCGTTGAACGAATCATTTGGGAGTCGGTGAGCAAATCAGGTAAAAATAAATGCATATTAAACGAAAACAAAAGTGTTTTTTGACATTGCATGCACGTAAAACTGTTGTTGGGGACTCCCTAAACAACATTAGGAACATTTTAAATGTCATAATAGGTGCCCTTTAAAAAAGTATCTAATACATCGGGTCCCAACAGGGGGGTCGCGTCATATTTTGAAAAGTTTTGAGCAATGAGCATACGTCCTTTTAATAAAAATAAACTTTTTTTCTGTTCAAAATTTATATAATGAGCAAGTTCATCATGAATCCATTTTCCAATCCGTGTTTTTGTCTTATCCTGAGCCACTGGTACTCCTATAATAAGTGTTTACATTGGGACTATTTTACACGGGTTCGGATGCGGAGTAGCCCAGGACCTGCGTGACTCGTCATAAACGTACACAGAGAGAAGTAGTTCCGGCTACAATGTTCTTCCGAAAGACGCTTTATTCTGTTAATAAACGCAAGTTTATTATCGCTCGCTATAGCGCCAAAAGCGTCAAAAATAAAGCCTCACATTGATAAAGCCTCACATTGATAAAGCCTCACAAATAACATGCAAGTATGGAGGCCCCAGACAGCAGTCATTTAATAATAGACTATATTCTTTATTTTTATCTACACACCAGTGTGAATATTTTTGTTATTGCATTTCAAATAGGGCCAATTTATAGGCTACTCCTAGGCTTACGTTTTTAAATTACAAAGGCCTACTGATGTTTTTGTTATTGTATTTTCAATATTATAGGCTATTATTTGTGCATAAACATATCTGGTTATAGTAACCATACCGTTTGTTTGAAAACAACATATTTGGTCATCCTTGCTGCAAGCTTACAAGAGCGAATATCATTAAATGTGAAGGGGCGTAACATATTTTCTTGGGAAAAAGGGTCTCAGACAAAAAAAGGTTGGAACCACTGATCTAATAAATGGATCAGTGATTAGTTATTTTATTCTGACTCATTAATTAATCATCCTATTGAATTAGCTTGTATGGGTTTGAGCATGAGATCTGTGGTGTGGATCACAGTGGGAAATGCACCGGTGGTTTGAGTTCTGCTCCGCTTGTTTGATGGCTAGCCGAATATAAGCTGTTTTGTGGCTGGGTTATAACATCGGGGACACGGGGATAGGAGGGTATTTGTCATCGTTTAGGGCTTTCTGGATCTTGAAGTGGTAATGATGTGGCAAGAGAACGTGTGCAGCGCTAGCAATGACGCAAAACCCCAAGCCTCTTATTAGTTAATTAACTTCTTTTAATGACTCCCCTGTTCACTCAGAAAACCCCTGCCAAGTGCAAATCCACCGAGGGAAATCCTGAAGTAATCACTGAGCAAAGACAGGAATTAATTAGATTTTTTTATACTTGCTGAGGAAAATAAATGTAGTGTTCGCCAGTGCAAACCTCAAGCGGAGTTCACACTGCCAGCAACTTGTTGCAATGCGTTTTCTTGCATTTTGGAGTGAAAAGACTAAATATAAATGGAGGCAGAACATAAAGATGAAAGATGAATATTAGAGATGAACGTGAATATTTATTTGCGATGCACGCATAGGCACTAGTCTACGAAACCATTCAGGCTCGGAGTGAGACATGCACTTAACATTTTAAAACTGCCTCATTTAGTATACGCGGCTCTATGAATATGCAAATGAGCCCCGCCTCCACTCACTCACTCCCTCAGAGATCCACTTGTTGACGATCACACGTTGATCTGATTGATCTGAACGCCATTTACTAAGTAAATAGCATCTAATACTTAGTAAATGGCGTCTAATACTTAGTAAATGGCGTCTAATACTTAGTAAATAGCATCTAATACTTAGTAAATGGCGTCTAATACTTAGTAAATAGCATCTAATACTTAGTAAATAGCATCTAATACTTAGTAAATGGCGTCTAATACTTAGTAAATCGCGTCTAATACTTAGTAAATGGCGTCTAATACTTAGT
Organism: Phoxinus phoxinus; assembly: GCF_949152265.1. NCBI lineage: Eukaryota > Metazoa > Chordata > Actinopteri > Cypriniformes > Leuciscidae > Phoxinus > Phoxinus phoxinus. Next base: position 35,341,833 of record NC_136885.1, read on the forward strand.
AAATGGCGTCTAATACTTAGTAAATCGCGTCTAATACTTAGTAAATGGCGTCTAATACTTAGTAAATGGCGTCTAATACTTAGTAAATCGCGTCTAATACTTAGTAAATAGCATCTAATACTTAGTAAATGGCGTCTAATACTTAGTAAATCGCGTCTAATACTTAGTAAATAGCATCTAATACTTAGTAAATGGCGTCTAATACTTAGTAAATCGCGTCTAATACTTAGTAAATAGCATCTAATACTTAGTAAATGGCGTCTAATACTTAGTAAATGGCGTCTAATACTTAGTAAATGGCGTCTAATACTTAGTAAATCGCGTCTAATACTTAGTAAATAGCATCTAATACTTAGTAAATGGCGTCTAATACTTAGTAAATCGCGTCTAATACTTAGTAAATGGCGTCTAATACTTAGTAATGGCGTCTAATACTTAGTAATGGCGTCTAATATTTAGTAAATGGCATCTAATACTTAGTAAATGGCGTCTAATACTTAGTAAATGGCATCTAATACTTAGTAATGGCGTCTAATACTTAGTAAATGGCGTCTAATACTTAGTAAATGGCGTCTAATACTTAGTAAATGGCGTCTAATACTTAGTAAATGGCGTCTAATACTTAGTAATGGTGTCTAATACTTAGTAAATGGCATCTAATACTTAGTAAATGGCGTTTAATACTTAGTAAATGGCGTCTAATACTTAGTAAATGGCATCTAATACTTAGTAAATGGCGTTTAATACTTAGTAATGGCGTCTAATACTTAGTAAATGGCATCTAATACTTTGTAAATGGCGTCTAATACTTAGTAAATGGCGTCTAATACTTAGTAAATGGCGTCTAATACTTAGTAATGGCGTCTAATACTTAGTAAATGGCATCTAATACTTAGTAAATGGCATCTAATACTTAGTAAATGGCGTTTAATACTTAGTAATGGCGTCTAATACTTAGTAAATGGCATCTAATACTTTGTAAATGGCGTCTAATACTTAGTAAATGGCGTCTAATACTTAGTAAATGGCGTCTAATACTTAGTAAATGGCGTCTAATACTTAGTAAATGGCGTCTAATACTTAGTAATGGCGTCTAATACTTAGTAAATGGCATCTAATACTTAGTAAATGGCGTTTAATACTTAGTAAATGGCGTCTAATACTTAGTAAATGGCATCTAATACTTAGTAAATGGCGTTTAATACTTAGTAAATGGCGTTTAATACTTAGTAAATGGCGTTTAATACTTAGTAAATGGCGTCTAATACTTAGTAAATGGCGTTTAATACTTAGTAAATGGCGTCTAATACTTAGTAAATGGCGTCTAATACTTAGTAAATGGCGTCTAATACTTAGTAAATGGCGTCTAATACTTAGTAAATGGCGTCTAATACTTAGTAATGGCGTCTAATACTTAGTAAATGGCATCTAATACTTAGTAAATGGCGTCTAATACTTAGTAAATGGCGTCTAATACTTAGTAAATGGCGTCTAATACTTAGTAAATGGCGTCTAATACTTAGTAAATGGCGTCTAATACTTAGTAAATGGCGTCTAATACTTAGTAAATGGCGTTTAATACTTAGTAAATGGCATCTAATACTTAGTAAATGGCGTTTAATACTTAGTAAATGGCGTTTAATACTTAGTAAATGGCGTTTAATACTTAGTAAATGGCGTTTAATACTTAGTAAATGGCGTCTAATACTTAGTAAATGGCGTTTAATACTTAGTAAATGGCGTCTAATACTTAGTAAATGGCGTCTAATACTTAGTAAATGGCGTCTAATACTTAGTAAATGGCGTCTAATACTTAGTAAATGGCATCTAATACTTGGTAAATGGCGTTTAATACTTAGTAAATGGCGTCTAATACTTAGTAAATGGCATCTAATAGTATTAGACGCCATTTACTAAGTACTAGACGCCATTTACTAAGTATTAGACGCCATTAGACGCAACTTGCGGAGATGAATGAAGCTATTGGACTTGTGATTTTTGCCTGGTAATAGATAAAACAGCAATAGATTTGCATTGAATGAATCTCACAGATTTGCATTGAACACAGTCAGCGACATGCAGCGACAACGCGGCATGATCCCATGAATATCAATCAAAGCCACTTTGAAGGCAAGCGTGCAACCTTAGCAGAAAAAAAACATACTAACGCGGCGGTAGATGCTGTTTTGTTTTTGTTTTGAATGGATGTCAATGGAGGAGAGGCTTCACTACGCTGAATAATCCGCTTTTATGAGGAAATAGCTTATGAATCGACAGCCCATCAGCTAAATCTCAACATGTTTGCTCTTAAACATGTGTTGGATTTATCTATTTTTTAAGTTTACACTGGAAAAAAAATGTTTTTATAAGAGAAGTCACGAAAGCTGAGTTTCCATTACCCTTCAAATTGCACAAATTGAAATTGTGAATTGAAAAATACGCCCAATGGAAAATAATGTTACAACCTTTGATTTTAATAGCGTATTAGTAAATGTTGAAATGAATGATTAATAAATGCTAAAGAAGTTAATATTAACTAATGTTATGAACCTAAAGATTCAAAACGTTCAAAATTGGAATACATAAGCTTATTATGCATCACTAAATCAAGATGTAAAGAACACCACAATATGTTTCACGACTCGAGACAAATGATGGTGTTCATGTCAACGACACGTGCAAAGGGAAACACCAGTAAGTGAATGCGGTGTTGAAGCGGGAGGATGGCAGAGCCTGCGGAGTCCGGGAACAATGTGATATCAAAGCACCGCCAGCATGTAGACTGTTCATAAGTGTCTGATTACATGAAAGGCTGGAGACGCATTCATTATCGGGCCTGTGAGAAGCACATGGGCCAGATCTCGCCAAATTTAGCTTCTCTTTGAGTCTGGCCTGTGAATGCATAATGAGAGCTCCATGGTGATGCACTCCCACAGTGTCTTCTTCCCGCGGTAAACATCAACACGTCCGTAATGTGAGAGGAAGATGCACACGCATACAGCGGAGCCCGATCCGAATCTCGGGAAAACATGTCAAGGTCACGTTTCACCGCAAAAGCAACAGGAAATAATGATAAAAAATTCTGCTTGCAAATCTCACGGATTTGATGCTAGGGTGTTTTCGGAGGTCACTGCCTTAATCTACAGTACGTTTGGTCTGTTTTATATAATTTTATGCTAAAAATCATTAGGATATTAAGGCGAGACACTACAGGTGAATAGGGTACAATTTTTAAATAATAGATATCACCATGAAACTTCCTCAGTTGATTACTTACACAAGTTCATTAAAAAAAAATATTGTTAAATATGCGCAATTTTGCATATATTTTCGGTAGATAGATCTGAACATATGATAAAGCCAGGTGCAAAATTATTTTTTCATTTTGTTTACACACAAGATGAAAAAAGATGTTCAGAGGGATTTCAGGATATATGCTTTCATTACCTAGGAAATCTAAATATACTGTCCATAGCCTTAAAAAATTGATTTTCGCCATATTTTTTTTATTAAAATGTCACATAAATCAGGCCAGGAATGATTTATTAATAAATCCCTCTTAACATATCTTCATAATACTGATAAGTGTATAACTGGAAAGTTTGGTGTACATCGGCTGAGATGTTTATACTGGAGAATGACAAAAAACTCATTTTGAGAAAAACGCATTTAAAGATTTGTAATGTAAAAATTCATAGTTTTTTAGTGGAAACAACTATTTACAGACACAATATCTCATCAAATCATTAGCAACAACAATACAAACCACCTAAATCACATCAAAACTTATAAACACAGCATTTATGGCCTTTAACTGAGCAGAAAAACAGTCAAAAACACACATCTGAGTGTCAGAGCGCGTCACGTGATGCATCCGAACCAATCACGGTGTCAGACATTGACATCAGCCAATGAGATTTCGCTTTTACAGTTAAATGCCCATTGTACTTTCACGATTGGTTGCTGATAAAAAAGAAATAACCATATTTGGATCCGACAGCATTGTACAGGAGAGAGAGAGCTTTCCAGACGTGTGTGAGATTAAAGGAAGCAGAGAGAGATGATGATGATTCAGAACGCCAACTTTTGTTGAATTTCGGAGAAATCTACAGACGCAAACAGACAAAGTTAGTAAAATAAAGACCTAAATGTGCATTTTGGACTTTTTTTCACCACAAGTCTGAAAGAAGACATGTTATTGAAGACAAATAGCCCAAAATCTCAAAATCAATGTTTACATTTTTTTGCATCCTCGGATTCCAGATTTTCAATAGTTGTGTCTCGACCAAATATTGTCACATCCTAACAAACCACACATCAATGGAGAGATTATTTATTCAGCTTCCAGATTTTTAAGAACTTTAAGATTTTTTGGGGTAACACTTTACAATTTGTTAACATTATTTTAATACATTAGTTAACACGAACTAGCAATGAACAATTCTTCTACATATTTTATTAATCTCAGTTAATGTCAACATTTACTAATACCTTTTTAAAAATCAAAAGTTTTATCTGATGAGTTAATGCACTGTTAACTAACATGAATATTAATATTTTTATGAACTATTATTAACAAAGGTTAATAAATGCGGTAAAAAATATATTTATCATAGTCAGTTCATCATGTTAACTAATGCATATTAGTTAACTATTATAAATAGATAATAGTTACCACTTAACTATAAATAGATAGCACGTTTTAATATATTATAAAATGTTACCATTTTTTTGCATTGTGACATTATAGTCATCATTGCATTTTAATATATTTCATATTTGTATATTATTTTAGGGGCATTTTTGAACAGATTAAAGATAAATTGAATTATTTAAAAAACAAAAACGAATTCACAAAACAAATTTACTAAAACTTAAAGAAAGTTCAAATTCTGTTTATTTGTATCGTTTTAAAGGTCATGTTTATTTGTACTTTATTTGAGTTTTCTAAAAGGCGCTATATAAAATAAAAAATATTATTATTATTAATAATTCAAAATACCAATAAATATAATAATAGTATGTCAATAATAAATAAAATAAATCAGATTGCATTTAATTTCTTTGCATTATGGTAGTGAGATTTTGTGGGGAAAATGTTTGTCATGAACATTTAAATGCGGATTGATCCTGAAATAGGATCATGTTGTCAAAGATTTCACATTTCTTTCTAAAGGTTTTGGGGGTGAAATATGACCTGGACATGTTCTTGACAGGGTTTGTAAGATTAGTCCTCCTATTTGATAGAAGATCAAAATGATAGTCTTAAGAGATCAGGATTGGCACGGCCTCGACCTCCATCTTCACAAACTGCCCTCCGGCTGGTTTAGATACGAGTTTATCCACCGGTCCCGGGGTGGACGGGGGGTTTGTGCCGGCTTAAAGTCTCCTGATGGATTCTGCTCTTTGTCGATGCTGTTGGTGTGGCGTTCTGCTCCACTGATTTACTTGTGCATCCGTCTAGCTTTGCTTCAGTGACATTGGAGTTGTCCAGGAGAATGTCCTTTATAAAGAAGCTTTCCTTTAGCCTCTCCCGCCCTTAGAGACGGTTTCCATGGTGAGGAAAAGTGGGAGGCAGGAGTCGAGTTTTAAAGGGATAGTTCACCCAAAAATGAAAATCAGCCCATGATTTACTCACCATGAAGCCATTCTAGGAGACCCTATTGTAACGCTCTGAAACGCAAGTATCAAACGCGAAACGCAAGTAACTTTGTGGCGGATCCCGGCGCTGTTGCTATTATACCGGCGGGATAAACGACTCTTGCGCCGACGCAAATCTAAAATGTGTGTGTCTGAAGTCGCTTCATTACTCATAGCTGTGGTTTGGGCGTAACGTGAAATAAACCAATCAGAGCGTCCTCTCACATTGCCTTTAAGAGCCGATGCGCTTGTTCCGCGGCGGATTGCTATTATAACGGCGGATTGCTATTATAACGGCGGGTTTGCCGGCGCACGCCGTGAGCGGTTCACAGCCGAGGAGACCGATGTTCTCGTCAGGGCCGTAAAACACAGAGAAGTGACATTGTATGAGGATGATGGAGAAACACACACACATTAGCTTCGGTTAAACAGGCGTATAATAATTTGGGTAAATGTGTAATCTAGATTTATGCCTATTTCTTCACATCTTCACGGACACAACAATGATTTCCCTCGTGTGTTAATATTTTTCCTTGTAATAATGTATGATTTGCAAAAATGAAAACTGCTGCGTCTGTTTAGATTAGAGAATCAAAGTGTGTGTGTGTTGTTCACACGCTACATAATGGCCAAGCACGCGCCCTTAAAATAGCATCTGACTAACGCGCGGCGCCGCTGTCTTTAGACTGGGTTTCTCCTGGTCAGTGGCGGAGTTGTTTTCTGAAACTGCAGAATATCACCAGGGAACGTTTGCGCCGGAACACACTCCTCTCTTCACTGAAAAGAGTTTTTTGTCATTCTCCAGTAGAAACATCGCAGTACACCAAACTCTCCAGTTATACACTTAGCAGTATTCTGAAGATATGTTCAGAGGGATTTGTTAATAAATCATTCCTGGCCTGATTTATGTGACATTTTAATCAAAAAAATATGGCGAAAATCGATTTTTTAAGGCTATGGACAGTATATTTAGATATCCTAGGTAATGAAAGCATATATCCTGAAATCCCTCTGAACATCTTCTTTCATGTTGTGTGTAATCAAAATGAAAAAATAATTTTGCACCCGGCTTTATCATATGTTCAGATCTATCTACTGAAAATATATGCAAAATTGCGCATATTTTATGAGATAATGCCTAATTTGCATAATTAAACATACAAATTTCAAAAACTTGTAATACATTTTTTTTATGAACTTGTGTAAGTAATCAACTGAGGAAGTTTCATGGTGATATATATTACTTTAAAATTTTACCCTATTCACCTGTAGTGTCTCGCCTTAATCATGAATAGATGTGCTTTGATGGACTTCCAAAGACATACAACCATTCACTCCCTTTATAAAGCTTGGAAGAGCCAGGACATGTTTTAATATAACTCCGATTGTATTTGTCTGAAAGAATAATGTCATATACACGCTTGATGGTGAGTAAATCATGGGCTAATTTTCATTTTTGGGTGAACTATCCCTTTAATGCGATGGGTGTGGCGTTGAGTGGCACCCATCGGACCAGCACTGAATTTGCAGATCTTAATGCTCTCAGCTCAACGAAACCGCCGCAATTAAAGATTCATACGCTCCACAGGAGAGCGACACGGTGGGCCACAGGCTCATCACACTTCCAGGTTTAGCTCCCGCTGAATAGACGCCAACGATGTTGACTAAAAGGTTTCTTTTGTCTGACTTTTGCACCGGGGCGAATTTCCCCCTCCTCAGAAAAGAATATGCAGCCGCAGCTGTGACACATTCATGCGCTTGACTATTCATGCTGTTCTGCCTATATTCAGATACCACGAACGCACAGATATTCAGCGTATGAATTTCCAATAAGGTATTATCTTGCTGTGAAAGGGATTTTTGGAGATACCTCCAATGTCATTTTCCTGATGCACAAAAGGAGCGGAGAATGAATGGTACCATTTTGAACAGGTCCATGAGTGAGAGAGAATGACAGACACACAAAAGTGAAGAGCATCATTTTTTAGCTGTTAAAGTCAACGTGAAATCAAAATTGATCCTTTTTATTTGCGTAATACACGTACCTGGTGTTATAGGGCGCATTCACACTGCAGCTGAATACCAATGTCACTCCTCTTCTGAGAGCTCAATCACTTTTGGGATGGACGGACGGACGGACGGATGGATGGATGGATGGATGGATGGATGGATGGATGGATGGATGGATGGATGGATGGATGGATGGATGGATGGATGGATGGATGGATGGATGGATGGATGGATGGACAGAACGATGGATGGATGGACAGAACGATAGATAGATAGATAGATAGATAGATAGATAGATAGATAGATAGATAGATAGATAGATAGATAGATGATAGAATGATAGACAGAGCGACAGATGGATGGATGGATGGATGAACGGACGGATGGATAGATAGATGATAGAATGATAGACAGAGCGACAGATGGATGGATGGATGGATGAACGGACGGATGGATAGATAGATGATAGAATGATAGACAGAGCGACAGATGGATGGATGGATGAACGGATGGATGGATGGATATATAGATGGATAGATAGAACAAAGATGACAAGACGTAACAAAAGAATGATAGACAGAGCGACGGATGGATGGATGGATGGATGGATGACGGATATATAGATAGATAGATAGATAGATAGATAGATAGATAGATAGATAGATAGATAGAACAAAGATGACAAGACGTAACAAAAGAATGATAGACAGAGCGACGGATGGATGGATGGATGGATGACGGATAGATAGATAGATAGATAGATAGATAGATAGATAGATAGATAGATAGATAGATAGATAGATAGATAGATAGATAGATAGATAGATAGATAGATAGATAGAAGTAGAACACAATGACAAGACGTAACGATAGAATGATAGACAGATCGACAGATGGATGGATGGATGGATAGATTCATATTCATATTTCTCTCGGGTTAATGTAAGACATGGACACTATATTAGACAAAGTATTATAGATCTGAATCTATGTAAGTGTAAGACTTTATGGTCAGAGGACGTTTGAATATACAGGTGCGCAGGAGTGGAATAAGTTGCCATTGGACATTAAGGATAAGGATATGGATATATATGTGTATTTATTTAATTTTTGTCATGAAAATGTCTTGTTAAAAGGACCACAATGGACATAAGCTAATGCAACTTTATTGTGTTATCCTTGACAAAGAAGTTTTGCTACTTTATTGCTATTTTTTATGTCAAAAATTAAACAGTTATTTGCTTTTAATGTCAAATAAACTCAACTCAACGATGGACGGAATGACAGACAGACAAGACTTTAGCCCCTGAAATCAAACTCTTCACCTTTAACAAAAATGCTTTCACATCAATGTCTGCAGTGTAAGCTTTACTGTAGTTCATCTGCAGAAGTGATTGACATTCACATGTTCACATCCTCCAACTTCAATCTGCACCGGCCTGATTCTGCCCCGCGCCGTGAAATATACATAAGCTGTCTTGAGCATTAGCAACTCTCTCTGGCACATACTTAAACCTAAACGTTATCAGTCAGTCGCGACGACCTGGCCAGACTAAACTCCACATATTCCAGCAGTCTCTCTCCATCAAACGCAATCTCTCGCCCGTCAGTCTCCATGAGCGGCCCTTATTGAGCCGACGTTCAGTGTGTCTGTAGAGGAGAGCACTCTGTCGGACTCGCTCACCGGAGACACGGGCCTAATGGACACGATGGAAACTAAACAATAAAATTACAAAGATGTTTTCTGTCTTTTTAGGTCGTTTTTAATCACGCTGATGTTAGTTGTTCGTTTTATTATGATTGACAGCTTCTCTAAACGAAGTCACTGAGACACTTTTATGGGGGATTTTCAGAAGGAGACTTTAATTTCTACATGTCCATAACTGTTTATTTCACACCAACATAATGAGTTGTTCTGCAGTAAACCGTTTCTGCGGGAGTGAGGCTGGGACCTTGATATCGGGACTCCACACACACTCACTTCTGCGCAGAAGCAGGTCCCAAATCTGCGCAAGATGTCAGCGCCATATTAGGACTTTGGCGGCTTCACTTTTCACCAATGGAAGAGAGTAAAGGGGCGTCGTCCATCTTGTTTTTACAGTATATGATCCACACAGGTTATGTCCAACATAGAGGCAAGCAATCCAACACAACCATAGTATAGACGAGACCAGACAAAGACACAGAACTGAACTTAACCAGTGAGAGGATAATCAGATGATTGATTATTGATTAGCTAACGAGTGTCCATGACAACAAACTCACTAAGGAAAAGGCAGTACTGACTGAAAACAAGAGTCCAACTTTCACTCCATGATGGGTAAACTTCGCAATTAATCCGCGAATCGCATGCGTTCCGAACCGAAACCGATCAACTAAGATCCCTATACGTGCATGACATCGCATCGCATATCCTGTGATGCGACTATTTTGCGGATACGCACATCGCAATATCGATGCTAAAACGTTACATCGTGCTGCCCTAATCATGATTGCTATTACCAGAGATGGAGAAAAATCCGACTCCAGTAGTGCTGCACGATTAATCATATCGCGATGTCAAGCCTATGCGATTATATGACGCAAAATGCTGCGATTTTATGAAATAAATACATCTGGGCTGTCAACTTTAAAGCATGCGATTTATTTTTGTACAGTTTAACGCGTTAAAATATTTAACGCAATTAACGCAGCATCCGTTTATTTTTGTCATCCTTTGGCTAGTGTTACATTATATGATCCCGCTTTTATTCATGCAAATGCTTTTAAACCATTCAAGCACTGACTGCGGCACACACACACACACACACACACACACACACACACAGAAACGCGCACCAGTATCGTACGCACAGACAGCACGCCTGAATACAGTTCTCTTTCGGGCTTGAACTTACAATAACACACAAGTATGCCAAAATGTCAGTTTTGTCGAGTATCTTCATAACATAAGAGCAGTCGATGAACGTGAAGAGTTGTGTGAGAATGAGGCCCCGTTTACACGTACATGGTTATTTTGAAAAACGGAGACATTTTCCTTCGTTTGTGCCCTTTGTTTACACGCAAACGGAGAATTTGCTTCTTTCTAAAAACTCCAGCCAGAGTGGAGATTTTGGAAAACTTCGTTTGCACGTTTCCATGTAAACGGAGAAAAACTGAGTTTTAGCCAAGGCAGCCGACGTCACAGTATGAGACTATTTTCATGATTCTGATTGGCTA
>NC_136885.1:35357701-35377701 GCF_949152265.1 Phoxinus phoxinus
TATATATTTACGGTAGGACATTTACTAAATATCTTCATGGAACATGATCTTAATATCCTCATGATTTTTGGCATAAAAGAAAAATGGATAATTTTGACCCATACGATGTATAGTTGGCTATTGCCACAGATATACCCGTGCGGCTCCAGACTGCTAAATGAATGAATACATTCAAAATTGAATATTTAACTAAATAAATAAATAAATTGATATCATCATTCAAAATTATAGCTATAAATAGTGTGGAAATGTTTATTTGCATGCACAAGCCCCCAAAGCACTTGTACCGGAGTAACTGAGCCTTGTTTGTTCAATACGAGTCAGGTTGAGTGAGGACTCTATACGTGTCGTAAAGGAAAATCAATAGGCAGTGTAACCTTGGACATGTAATGCAATGAAGCGCTCCGTCACTGAAGCTCAGCCCCTGAAACACAACCACGGGAAAACAGTTTTCCATTCGAGATTTCCTTGAGGAATAATCCTTGAAGATTTACTCACAGCAACACTTATTAGTTTTGATCCACTGAGAAGGAAATTGCCTTAACAGCTTTTTACCCACTCTCTCCTCTGTATATAAGTGTGTGTGTGTGTGTGTGTGTGTGTGTGTGTGTGTGTGTGTGTGTGTGTGTGTGTTATTAAGAGGAGAGCAGCGCACTTCAGTTGCAGGAACGTATGGACTCTTATTTGTGCCTGTGAAGTAAGTTAATGGTTGGATCACAGTTAAAGCTACAATATGTAGTTTTTTTCACCGCTAGGGGTCGCTAACCTCTTACAATTATGTATGAGTCTGTATGAGACTAGCAGTAAGCTAGATCAACATTATAATAACATACTGTTGAGCTATATAACATTGATTAGTCTAACTTGTCTAATAAAGCTCATGTAAGAGCGGCGTCTCTGTGGAGTCGAAGTTAGTCGCGGACGCTAGCTCTCGGCGTCTCGAAAACGCCACGCTGATATTGATCCTCGTTTTATTTCTCCTTTTGTCCCAAAGTCTGCTTGCCATGGTCCATAATGTTTGAACGAAACAACAATTGACGCTTGACTTTGCATGACGCAGTTGTCCAGGTATGTCGCCATGGTTATTATGGCAGTAGGCCTACTACCCATACTGTCTATGGTACTACTGAGTACTACGAGCGGAAACCAGGGATAACTCGGATATTACGACATTGACAGGACACATTTTTTTCCGGGACGGACCATTATTTGAAATTGGAATTTTTCTGAATTTCTTGGGATTGTCCATTGGGATTTTTAATGACCACAGAGAGTCAGGACCTCGGTTTAACGTCTCATCCGAAGGACGGCGCTCTTTGGCGCACTACACTGGGGCGTTAGGACCCACACAGACCACAGGGTGAGCGCCCCCTGCTGGCCTCACTGACACCCCTACCAGCAGCAACCTGGCTTTCCCAGGAGTCTCCCATCCAGGTACTAACCAGCTCAGCCCCGCTTAGCTTCAGTGGGCAACCAGTCTTGGGCTAAAGGGTGATATGGCTGCTGGCCAATCCGAAACTTGCGACCATAGTTGCTAACGATGCCTTGGGGATACAAACCCCTGCCCGGTCAATGTGAAATTAAGTCCGACAGATCATCCAAAAATATTTTAAATGATATTCGGGTCGCGGTCGGTCGGGTCGTTTGAAATAAAGATGCCAATTAAACCTTTATAATTTATATAGTACTAGACACAATTTTCTATGAAATACATAGGCCTACGCTTTATTGTCTGAATAACTGGCGCGAAGACGCGCACAAGCTCAGAGATAAAAGTGGGAAATCCTTATTTACCTTTTGAATGTTAAGCGCGTTATTAACTTTTGAATAAAAGCTGACGCGGGACAAAATGCCCGATTTCCCAACACGCTGAACTGAGCAATGCCATTGTGCCATTTTAATAGGCTACTTTTAAACGCATATAGCTCAGTAATGTCAGTTTTATGTATTTGCTGAGAGGGGGCGGGGGGGATTTTTGTTGGGAAAGTCGGGGGAGAGACGCACACGTCGATTAGACTGGATAAACACATGCAGCATCTTAATTGTTAAGAAAATGAAACGAAACAAATTAATAAATAAATCATAACACTAGGCGATATCATACAGCATTCAGAAAAATATTGCGCCCGCACCAGTTCCTGCGTCTATGGCCCAATGACGCTACGATGAGCATTTACTCGCTACTTTTAAAAAATGCGGGTCAGGAAACGGGTCGGGTACAATATTTTCTTTCTTTCTTTTTTTTGCGGTCCGAGTTGCGGGCGAGTTAGTTGAAAACGTTGGTCGGGTGCGGGTTGTTTATACATTGACCCGCGCATCACTGCCCACCACACACCAGCTTACTGGTGGAGAGGAGACGGTGATAAAGCCAATCAGTATATGCAGGGCTCTACGCTAACTTTTTTCCCAAGGAGTACATGTGCTCCTAAATGAAAAAATTTAGGAGCACACAAAGAAATTTAGGAGCACAGTACAAAAAAGTTAACCGCCTTTTAGCCACACTCCTAAAAATATCTTCTTTTGTGTTCAGCACAAGAAATACATTAATACAGGTATTTAACAACATTAGAGTGAGAGTAAATAATGACAGAATTTTTATTTTTGGGTAACTGTCCCTTTAAGGACAAGCGGCAGCATGTTTACTATTAGGGCTACTGTCACTTTAAGATCTGCGCGCAACGAGTCTACACGCATTTTACAACCAGATGTTTTTCTTATTTTTTTTCTACTGTTCTTTCACTTTAGACATAACCAACTTTGTTTATGTACACCTTGTGTGTATTTGACAGTATTAGCGCAATACGACTCGAAAGATAACTTAGTCCAGTATCTCTGTTAACAGGCTTTTAGTGCATGTGCGCGTCGGGTGTATTGCGCTCGTTAGAACAGCGCATCAGCAGCAAATGACATGTTTAACCGGGAAGGCTTTAAAGCACATGCAAATAATAAATTTTTATGAACTACAGTGTCCCGTTCCTCTGCATTTCATGTGGATATACGTCGCGCTGTACAGCATGTTGAGACGGAGGCGCCAGAACTGCAAACTGATAGAATGAACGATCCTACGATATTTCTTCAAAAGCAGATCGTGGAGACATTTATCATCCACGATCAAGAGACATCGCACACCCCTACTTCAAGTTCTAATCAGCAACAAACCTTTAACTTAATAAACAGTTGTTTGTGCCATGTAGAGGATGACACATCACCTAATAGTTTTAGTTTTTTTATTTAACATCACCTAACCGCGCGTTTCGCAAAATATGTGACATCACCTGTATGCGGCGATCTGATCTCACTGACCGACAGCCGTTGTTTTTTATTAGTAATGGGGAGGAAAATAAATATATTCATGCATACTTTTTGGAGTCAAAATTCTTTGGACAAAGCTTGAACAAAATTTAATACCTCATAAAATCGGGATTAAGACTTTTTAATACCTTTTAAGGGCCTTAATTTTCCTAAAATGGATTTATCAACTTTTAATACTTTTTAAGACCCTGCGGACACCTTGTTCCATATCCCCCTCACCTGATTCCTTTCTCCTCATCTCTTTTTCGCTTAAAATAAAAACTTACACTCTAAAAAATGCTGGGTTGTTTCAACCCAATTTTGGGTAAAATATGGACAAACCCAGCCGTTGGGTTAAAAATGTAATGTTAAAATTTAACCCAACGGCTGGGTTTGTCCATATTTTACCCAAAATTGGGTTGAAACAACCCAGCATTTTTTATTTTTAACTATTGTACCAATATTTTCTTTCCAGTTTTTACCTCACTTGACTCTCTCACTTAAAATCCAGCAGTTCCCGCTCATTCCCACACTATTTCAGTGATCGGCTCATTGGTAGCGAATCGTCGCTCTCATTTGCATAAAGTTAAGCGCCTCATCATGCTATTTTCACACATACTGTCTATGTGTTCACATCGCGCAGTCGCGACGCTGTCACGTCCTCTTGCTCTTTTATATACTGTCTATGTTGCTCAGTTCCATGTGAAATCAATGGGATGCTTTGCTTCATCACGCTGTTGTTCAGTGTATTGAGAACAGCCCGTCACTCGCACACTGTGCTCGTAAATTATTTTTCAAGTTCGCACATAACTATTTTTAGGCGCAAATGCGAGTGAAACACTCGCACTGTAGAGCCCTGATATGGGGATGATGAGGAGGCCATGATGGACAGAGGCCACTGGGCATATTTTGGCCAGGACACCGGGGTTACACCCCTACTCTTTTCCGAAGGACATCCTGGGATTTTTAATGACCATGAGAGTCAGGGCATCGGTTTAACGTCTCATCTGAAGAACGGTGCTCACCCCTGCCCGGCCAATGTGAAATTAAGTCCGACTATATGGGAGAATCCGATTCATGTTTTGAAGCATGTCGAAATCTGTATCTTTTTTTCTTGAAAGCAGTTTTGCTACTGCTTGGATTGGATTTATTCAACTTTAAAGGCTGGGAATAAGGCAACATCAAACTCTTTCTCACTGGATCATGATGAGAGAGATTTAACAAAGTTGACCAAGTTAACCAAGCTAATAGGTTAACGTAGAGTTGACCGTTTGAAGCAACGCAGCGTAACCCAATTAGAGCTCGAATAAGATTAGCATAACGCGAGCGCATCAGGATGCCGATAACAAAATCAGCTCTCAGAAAAACACTCTCAACAACGTCTCAAACTCAACAAAGTCAAAGGCAGTTCAAGTTGCTGCGAGAGAAACATCAAAAGTAGGAGCTTCAATGAAACGCCATTATGTTCCCTGAGCCATATAATTTTCCTCTGGCATTATATATTTAGTATGTAGTTAGAGCTGAAGGTAAAGCTTGAAGGTCAGTGCAGTCACTGGAGCAGTGTGATATCTAGACTGTAGATAGGCCATTAAAACACGTCCTTTGGCAATGTAACCTTTATGGCTCCTGTGGAGGTGAGGAAAACATGCGACCTGCCGTTTCCAAGAACACGTTTCTCTGTCTGTGTGAATGTGGCTGAACTACACGACTCGGAAACACAACAAAATCAGATTTTCACTTCTTTCATTAGCAGTGGGATCCACATAAACTGAGCTTTTCGTAACTTTATGATGCGCGGATGAGTGATTTTAATGCAGGCCGTGTCTGTGAGACTATACAGTCAAACCTAAATGTATTCAGACACTTCAACATTTCTCACATTATCACAGTTTATTCGCTATAGTTTAGAAAATGGTATTAAAATATGACAAGTTGATATTTGACTGTTTTTTTTGTCCATCCTTCTGTTAGACTGTCTCACACATGAATTATGTTGAATATCTGTCAGCTGGTAAATTTAACTACACAATTAGATAATACCAGTTTAGCTCAACCCGTGACCAAGCAATGCTTCATTGTGTTCAGTGTGTGTGTAAAAAGAGCATTAGCAATTAAAGACAACACACGGTAACACTTTACAATAAGGTTCATTAGTTAACATTAGTTAACTACATTAGTTAACGTTAACTAATAATGAACTGCACTTATACAGCATTTATTCATCTTTGTTAATGTTAATTTCGACATTTACTAATACTTTATTAAAATCTTGTTAACATGAGTTAATGCACTGTGAAATAACATGAACAAACAATGAACAGCTTTATTCATATTAACTAACATTAACAAAGATTCATAAATACTGTAACAAATGTATTGTTCATGTTAGTTAATACATTAAATAATGTTTAATAAATGAACCTTATTGTAAAGTGTTACCCAACACACTGATAACACTTTACTTGAAGGGGTGTGCATGAGACTGACATAACACACGTCATTAATATGAAGGAGGTTTTATGTATGTTTATGACAACTGTCATTAAGTGTCATTCGCTCAATTATGACATTTTTAATGCAAATATGACATTGTTTGAGATCTCTTTGTGAAGACAACTTGACATAAACCAATACACCAGTCAGTGTCTTGGTCATGACAACTTGACATTACAAACACAACGTAGGTTGTCATAAATATGTCATAAACATGACATAGCAGATTAATTATGTAATGAGGTAAATGTGATGTACTTATTGAGATAGCCATAACATGTCTGAGCTATGATGTGTCATTGGTCTGGGGTAAAGGTGTAAGCTGCCTAGTAACTCAATTGTTTTGAGCATTTTTTTTTTTTATTGTTTGTTTTTGTCTTTTTTTGTGTGTGTTTTTTTCTGTTGTATTATGTTTATGTGTATTTGGACCCTCTTGAAAATGAGATTTTGCATCTCAAGGGGCTATCCATTAATAAATTGAAATTGAAATTGAAATGATCAAACTTAAGAAACCACTTAGCATTATGGGTTAACATTGCATTAAAGTGTCATGTGGTTGGTTTTGACATTGGCTGTCATGAATATTTTTCTTGACCTCAACTACAGTGGTACAAACTGAATTTGTCATTAAAATGTTATAATGGCCTCATGACAGCCAATGTCAAAACAAACCACCTGACAGTTTAATGTAATGTTAATCCATAAAATGATTATGAAGGTGTCATGTCAGTCTTATGCACACCTCTTCAAGTAAAGTGTTACCAAAACACTCGATACAATAATTTGTTAAATTTTTATACATTTTACTGGTAGTCACTGTATGAATAATTTTTGTGTATAATATGTCACAGTTTACTTTATTTTTCTCTCCTCACTTACATAAATGAACTATAGTGTCCTGCACACACTAGTAAAACAATATATTACTATTATATCTGGTCTGGTGTCTGAATCATTTTTGGTTTGACTGTATATAGCGTGTCTATGACAGGTACTGTTCTGAGGACCCCGGGTAGAAAAGTGTGATATTGGTGTAAAATAAAAAGCTATTTTTGGCTGTCGAGAATGGAAGTGTGTGTGAGCTGAGATCTGCTTCTTTGACTGAAAAGGTTAAATACAAAAATAGATCTCTCAGATCTAGTTCTGGTGCAGTCTTTGATATTTCTCCCTTAAAACATTTTTTAATCATGCTTTGGAGGAAGTTTGGGGTTGCTTGAAGACTCACTAAAGTTGAATTTTGATAAATACAGTTAAAACAGTAATATTGTGAACTATTTGTACAATTTAAAATACTGTTTTCTTGTATATACGGTACATATCAACCTATAATTTGAGAAACTTGTTTAGATTTTTGGCTTTTTTTTTCTTTTCTTTTTTGCATTTTTAGAGTCCTCTAGGTTTTGAAAATAGATATTTTATTTTAAAAAATATGAATAATTAAATTTTGAACATTGTACATTTTCATAAACTCAAACATCTATAACTTTTTTTCTGTTTAACTTTCTTAATTTATTTCACTTCTACAAAAATCTGCCAAATGTCTTCTTTAAAACAAGACCAATCTTACATCTATGTCTAAGTTCGGAATGTGCATTTTCATGTTTATAAAAAAAAGGGGGGTGCCGCTTAAGGGGTTAAACGTACCAATTCGACTCGAAAACAAATACTCTTGATATATGTAATCCAAATAAAAGGTGCATTTCTTTCTATAGGCGTTCACTATTCTGCGGAGATGACGAGTCGGCAACGTCAACTTCATATTCGTCGGACTCAATTCTTTATCTCACAATCCAATCAATTACTGATGGATAAAATCAAGGTTTTTTATCATTAATCATCCTTCTTCCCTTTGAAATGCACCACATTACGAAACTCTTATGTTGACTTTATGACTATTTTTTGCTGAGGAGTCTTGGTTCTGCTCTATTTCCCTCACCTCCATGTTGAAAGAGTGTAGCACTTTAACAACATGTAGATGTTCACACAATCTCGCAGCAACGGAAAGCCATTAAACGGACCATATTTTCTCAATTCTCCTCCACTTTTAAGTCTGTGGAGCCGTTAACAGGGTCCACTACTGGGACGTCTTCCAACAAAAACCTCTTCTCACATATCTGGGTTCCCCAAAGGATTGGCCTTGGCCAATGCAAACACCCAAAAAAGCATTTCAACAGAAACCCGGGCCTCTCAACACACGATAGACAACAATGTCATCTAATCTGGGCAAAAGGGCTTCATAACTAGGAAGGGTGTTGAAACACAACCCTTAAAAAAAAAAGTCTGGCTCTGTCCCAAAGACTACGTGGGCAGAGATTCTGTAGGCCGTTCTGAAAGGTGATTTTAAGGCAGCATCACGTGTGTTCTGTACACTGAAGGCGTTCCCACAACACATATGTAACATATATCAGGGTCTCCCGCAGAAAATGTGTTAGTTAAGGGTTTTTTTTTTTCCTGTACCTCCATGAAATACCTTTAAGTTAGCCTACGTGTCGCCAGCATACACATCAGCATAAATGCTCCTGATAAATTATTTGTTATTATACTACAGGGCCGTTGAATGCTTGAATCTGATTGGTTGACGGACGTTCTACGGGAACCGCACGGCTAAAGTAGTTCCGGCAGGTCTTAACCGCATTACAGCTCCATATCACTGCGCGTAGTTCACTGTAATAACGGAAAATAGGATACAATTCATAACAAGAAAAACGGCAGCCCCATGCGCTTGATCTGCGATGTTCAATGTCTAACTTAATATAAAATTAAACTGAATATTTAAATAAATTGAACTGCTGCACCGGTTTTCGTAATTATTGCAGATAATATAACAAATAAATAATTATTGATAGGCCTATACTTGTTAAAAGGGCTTTATGTTTCATTTATTAGGCTAGTCTACTGTCACTAATAGTAAAACATAATGAACAAATTAATTAAAACGAATTGAATTAATAAATAAATAAACAATATTGACACACATGCTTCTCTCTCTCTCACTCTCTCATAACTGCATTAATAACTGACACACTTACTGTAAGGCCAGTTATGAATGTAATTTGATACTTATTATGACTGATCATGCGCGCGTGTTCAGCGCGTTCAGTGTGTTCACAGCGGTGTTTAAAATCTGCTGCATTCACAGTCAGAGAATGTGTCCGTCGTTAAGTGTGTGTCAGCGGCTCAAACCTCCGCTAACTCTACAATGACGTTCTGGAATTAGCAACGGATGGGTTTAGATGCGCAAGGAATTAGTCCTACATACAAGAGCGTTTTAGTGACAAAAACTTTACAAATGTTTTGAAATACATCATCTGAACAATATTTCGAGGTGTGGTAACTGTAGTATAAGCGGAATAATTGACTTCAGGCTGTTGAATTATTAGAAAAATAATGCACACCCGAGGAGTAACTCCGCTTCGCGTCGTGACCGCATCACCACCTCGGGTGTGCATTATTTTTCTAATAATTCAACGGCCTGTCGTCAATTATTCCTTACTTAAAGCATTAACATTCACAATCCACTGTTAATTTAAAATAAAAGCAAGCAGGCTGCGTGTATGGTTTGCCATGACTGAATGCGCGCTCCCTTAATAATTCTTAAAAAGCTGACATCAGTTCATCGCGATCTCATACATCTGTTATTATCAATGAAGCAGACTGCATAATGAATCTTTCATAATATCTTTTATAATCAGAGGATTTCCCAGCATGCAGAATTCAGCACTGAACAAAAAGTCAGTTTTGAGCGGTGAGGGGAGTCTATCTTAAATGCTTCTGATTGGCCATTGCGTTGTTTTAGTTGTTCTTGTTGCTTTTTTCTGCAACAATTTATTAGTTTTTATATGTTTTATTCATAGATATTTCTATTTAATCGTTTTATTCTCCCACAGCCCGCACACACATAGTGAGTGCATTACCGCCCGCGCCCGCGCTCGCACTCGGCCATCAAATCTTGTCCCGCGCCGCACATCTCTAGATCACGGGTCCGGCCCGAGTATAGCGGCGGGAAATATCGGGCTCGGGCAGAGAATCTAAGCTCTAAACAGGACAGAGTAACACAGCGGATATCGCTCATATACATTTTTTTGACGACGTAGTTAAGGCGGCAGGCGTGTGTTGCTTAGGCGGCCACCTTACCAAAGTGCTGCAAGAAACCCTGAATATACACACACACTCTTTAAGTGCCAAGCCAAAATATTTATGAATGCACCGATATGAACATTTTGGCCGATGCCGATAACCGATAATTATTTATGTTTGAAAGCCGATCACCGATATATCTATATCCAAAATCCAAAAAAATTGAGAGCCTCATTACAAAAACAAAAGTCTCATCATTAAAAGCCACGTCCCAAGCACACAATTATAATGATGTTCTCATTATCATTTTATGAAGCCGATATGACATGTTGCAGTTTACTGTATTTTCCTTTTTTGAAGTTATCCCAATCATATTTCAAGCAATTCAAAACCATCATGTTGAACAGTGCGCATCTGAAGTGTCTCAGCTGAAGGAAATAATCCATTATTTATAATTTGTAATATTTTTTAAATATTTTTATAATATTTAATGAATTAATTTAATGTAATATATCGGCCGATACCGATATGATGGATGATGCATCGTGCATCCCTAAAAATATTTAGTGGTATTTTAATTGTCAAAATTTTAATCATAAATCACTGGTCAGGTAGGCCTAATTAGCAGGGGGGGGAATTCTTCATGCCTTAAAATAGCTTGAATGTAACTCGACACCCATGCCTCATTTAGGATACACGGTTCCATGAATATGCAAATGAGCCCCGCCTCCACTCACTCACTCACTCAGAGATCCACTGGTTGACGATCACACGTTGATCTGATTGGTTACAAGGTAGTTTTTGACGTCAGAAACACCAGCGATTTCTTTGGTTCACTGCAGTTTTAAGCAGAAAATACTCAGCAATGCTGTCCACTTATGAACTTACACATGGTAAGCGTATTAAAAACAACACATAGACACATAAACAACATTAAAAACTGGATTTTCATCACAGGGGGACTTTAAGACAATTAAAAACTTAGTGTTTAGCCATTTTGGCTTGGCCCTTTTTTTGCCCAGTGTGTGTGTGTGTGTGTGT
Organism: Phoxinus phoxinus; assembly: GCF_949152265.1. NCBI lineage: Eukaryota > Metazoa > Chordata > Actinopteri > Cypriniformes > Leuciscidae > Phoxinus > Phoxinus phoxinus. The sequence continues at coordinate 35,368,604 of NC_136885.1, forward strand.
GTGTGTGTGTGTGTGTGTGTGTGTGTGTGTGTGTGTGTGTGTGTGTACACATTCAGTTCTTAAAAGTATAAATAAATAATATTTAGACCAATCTACCTTATAAAACCTAATAATTGTGTGTGCTGTGCATATGTAACGTTTTACAAAAGGAAGGTTCAAATCAGTTAAGTTGTTGCATTACACGTCAACAGTCGACAGGAAGTCAACAAGTCATCATTTTGTAATCTTTTCTGAACTTTCCAGAGTGACTCACGTATAAACGTACCGTGTATTCATGGCATGCAAGGCTGTGGCAAAACCTGTGGCATATAATTGCAAGTGAAGCATTATCATCTAGCGGTGTCTTGTGTTATCATCATGAGTGTGCGCGCGTGGCTGACACACGACATGGTTTCTATTCGAGGACAGGTGCCGTTAAACCGCACCGACTTCCTGACATGAAGAATACAAGCTTTCTGAAACCACAGTACATCCCTGACTGCTCAAAACAACCCTGTTGATTAACACTTTTCTCTGAAATACACTTAATTTTAAATGCATTTATGATCACTTACAATACATTCTTTATTTATATTCGCGGGTCAGAAATTAAACCTTAATCTTTATCACTTGAAGTGTGTCAGACCGGATGTCCAAATCAAGTCACCAACTTTTGGTCTGTTTTTTTTCTTCTTTTCTATAAACATCCGTTAAAATTAAATTTCTTAATTTCCCCCATAGTAAATAACTGGGAATACATCTTCAGTATACATTGCTCAATGTATCTATATCTACATAAATTATGATTTTAATTATTCAGCTTTTATCCATAAACATCCTTTAGAACAACATTTTCAAAAGTTGTGTGTTTCAACATTTTAAGATATGTAACTAAATATGCAACTTATTTACAGAATGCTGCTCTGATATATCTACGCAAATGTCCAAGAAAAAAAAAAATAGTAGGGATGCACGACATATCGGCCACCATATCGGTAGGCCAATATATGTTCATTTTTAATGTTATCGTTATCGGACCGATAAGAAAATTTGGCCGACATATTAAAACTGATAAATAATGGATTATTTCCTTCAGCTGAGACACTTCAGATGCGCACTGTTCACAATTATGTTTTTGAATTGCTTGAAATATGATTGGGAATGTAAATTTGGAATACAACGCACGTCTCAAGTCAATTTTAAGTGTGACTTCGTTGCATTTTTAAACTGTTTTTTTCTTTTCAGGGTTTACAGGTGAAGACAGACTATATTCCCTTGCTGCAATCACTGGCTTCATTTGGATGGAGACTCACTTGTGTGCTGCCTACACCCATCATCAAGATTAACAGGTAGAAACTCCTAGCTAAAATAATTGGGGTGGTATAATGCCCTTTTCACAAGATGTAAAATAAGTCTCTGATGTCCCCAGAGTGTGTGTGTGAAGTTTTAGCTCAAAATACCCCACAGATATTTTTATATATCATGTTAAAATTGTCACTTTTTGAGGGTGAGCAAAAACACACCGTTTTGTGTCTGTCCCTTTAAATGCAAATGAGCTGCTGCTCCCGGCACAGGGGGCGGAGCTTCAAGAGCTTATGTTCCGAAATTTAAAAAAAACTTTTAGGCTTTTATGTTCAAACTGGAGTCAGACGATGATGGAGAGACTCAAGAAGAAGTGACAACATGTAGAAGAACAGGACATTTCTGAATGGTTAGTTGATGAATTTATAAAGCTTATGTGTAGTTATCTTCTAGTCATTGATTAGCATATTCTGTCATGATAATCTATAAATCCTGTTCCGGGGGCGGGGTTTATGTACATTTTAGGGTTGGTGATGTCACTAACCCGGGAGGAAGCTCGTGTAGGCTAGTTCCTACCAGCCGTTTGTTGTAGTCCTTAAAAAGCGATTTCTTTCAAAGCAAATATCTCCCTTTGCTCTGAACTTTGAGCGTTGCAACTAGTAATGGGCGATATAAACGATATGCGATATAAACGATACAAAATTAGCCTACGATAGAGATTTTAATTATATTGCACTATCGCGATAATGCATGTTGATGACACAATCTACCCGCAAAATTTAGAGCCACGAGCTGCAACCGGCTGAAGCGCATCATATTCGTCGTCATCTTGAGTAAACATGGCCGACAGCGAAACGGAGGAGCTGGTGAAAAAGATCGGTGCAACATCCATTATTTGGACTTGGTTCGGATTTAAGCCGTCCGACGAGCAGCAGCAAACTATACAGAGTGTGTGGGGCAACAGTTCGGGGTAACACACACGACTAATCTGTTCTACCACCTCAACACGAAACATGTCACTGAATACCAGCGCGTATTCACAAAATAGTGGTGTAAACACAACATCTCTGTGTGTGCCGGATGTTAAGATTCGTTGCTTTTTAACTGAGAAGACATCCGTTTTTCTGCTCTTTGCATCTTTTGTGTCCTTTAAAAAAATAGCCAAACTAAAACTACATTTGATTTGGAGTGCCTTCTGCACTGTTCTGCACTTTTTACTGTCTATCTATGGCACTACTGTAAATAAACTTTTATACTTGAAGCATTTTCTTTAGTTGACGTATAACAGGAGAAACTCGAAAAATTTGAATATCATGCAAAAGTGAAACTAATATATTATATAGACTCATTACATGCAAAGTGAGATATTACAAGGCTTTATTTTTTATAATTTTGATGATTATGGCTTACAGCTTATGAAAACCTTTTCACAATATTCTAATTTTGAATTTGGGGTTTCATAAGCTTCTAGCCATAATATAAACATTAGGGCTACTGAAAGTCTAGTGTACTTGAATTTTATTTATCTGCAACATTATGTTGTATAATTACAGTTTTGCACAATAAATGTTCTCAAAACTACATACACTGTTTCTTTCTTTCTTTAAAAAAAAACATTTAGCAGTTGTTTGGCTTTCCTTAGTGTCTGTGTAACCTGTTCTGAAATGGTTTTATTATAATTTATATATCGTGATATATATCGTTATCGCAAGAGGCTGCAATGTATATCGCAATATGGATTTTAGGCCATATCACCCATCCCTAGTTGCAACTTTGCAGATGTTGTTTATGATCAAACAGCAACATTACACACTAACTACAGTTAGAAAAGTCAAATCATAATCAACCACCCCTTTAAAATTCATTATTACTTAACTTCCAGTTTCATTACAGATTCTGAAACTGATTCTGAAAGTTTTGTGAGCAATATCAGCTTAAAAAGCTGTAAGGATGCATACTATGAGAGTGTACTGCATGGAATTATTGGCATACTATTTTCAACATACTAGGATTTGGAACAACACACTAATCCTAATCTCACAACTATAGTACATGAGATTAGGATTAGTGTGTTGGTGTGTATGCAAATTAATGACTCGCTTATTAAGAATTTTTAAAAGCATCACTTCGTATTTATTTACCATCATTGCATGTTTCCCTATTGAACACTTTTTAAGTGAAGTTATGAAGTTATTCATAAAGGTAAAAAAAATGCACTGGAAAATTAATTTAAGGTGCACATTTTTCCCGTAATGGAAAAGCTAGGCAATGACTGCAGTCTAAAGCTGCGTTTCCACCGCAGTAACTTTCCCCAGGAGCGAGGGACTTTGGGCTGGTACTCCGTGTGTTCACAGGAATCAGGGTTTAAGTGAAGTTCCGGGTAAATATTCCACGCAACTTAATATTACTCCTTGTAATTATATATGGTTTTCAAAAATGAAAACTGCTGCGTCTGTGTAGATGAGAGAAGCAAAGTGTGTGTGTTGTTCACACGCTACATAATGGCCAAGCACGCGCCCTTAAAAGAGCATATGACTAACACGCCGCTGTCTTTAGACTCGGTTTCTCCTGGTCAGTGGCGGAGTTGTTTTCTGAAACTGCAGAATATCATCAGGGAACGTTTGCGCCGGAACACACTCCTCTTTTCACTGAACCGCCCCGCGAGCGCAAGTTCATTCCCTAATTTACCGACGTGCGTCTGTGGAGGGAAGAGTCCGCTGTGCGCGGGTGCAGAATAGGAATGATACATGTGGCGGTGTACAAAGTCCATTGCGCTGGGTGCAAGATAGGGCCCGCTGCATTTACACTGCAAGTCTTGATGCCCAATTCCGATTTGCTGACTATATCAGATTTTTTGGACGTCTTTTAAAAGTGACCCGTATCCGATATTTGCATTTACACTATAGAGACAGAGCGTATTTAGGCCACGCCCACACCCAGGGGGAAAACAATCCAACCGTCTCCATTGACTCTGCATTGTGAGAGGCTCCTCCTCCTCGTCATTTCTTGCTTCTAACTAAAGACAGAAAAATGCCTAAAAGCTGCTGTGTGACGAGCTGTACAGCAAACAAGCTAAGAAACACAGAAATACGTTTTTATAAGCTGTCGACAACAAAAAACGAGTGTTTAAGGACTTTACAGTGGATCAGGCAGTTGAGACGGAGCGTAACGTGTCTCATTACTCTGAGAACTAGCGTACGCCCGCTGGAGGAGAACGTCATCGGCAACACAGGATCGCTTATCTTACATAATATATAATATCTTATATAATATATAAAACTGACATGTGAATATTTGACTCGCCAGTGACCAAATGTTTAACTCACTGCACACGTAAAGTGTGTTTTTAGTGCACACTGAGTGTCAGGATCCCACAATTTACCCATTCGTTCCAGCCTGTGTCCACTTTTAAGTCCTTAAACACTCGTTTTTTGGGGTCGACAGCTTATAAACACTTATTTCTGTGTTTCTTAACTTGTTTGCTGGACACCTCGTCACACAGCAGCTTTTAGCCATTTTTCTGTCTTTAGTTAGAAGCAAGAAATGACAAGGAGGAGGAGCCTCTCGCAATGCAGAGTCAATGGAGACGGTTGGATTGTTTTCCCCCCCGGTGGGCGTGGTCTTCAGATTATGACGCGTTACTCTCTGTCTCTATAGCTACCGAAACAACTCAATTTAGACGTTCTGACCTGGAAAATTAAGTAAAACAGCGCGATATGTCAAGTAATAAAAATTACATTCTGATTAATTTCGGGTGGGGGGTGGATATGATAAATCATTATTAACGAAAATATTAACTACATTCTCTAAAATATGAGCATGTTCCATTCCAGTTTAAGTTTCAAGGGAAAGCCTGTTTATGCCATTAAGAAAATTAAATTCTGTCAAATAAATTTTGTTTTAAAGAAATGTTCATTTAAAAGCAGCGCTCATTCATCAGTGTATTTAAAAAAGTTGCTCAAAAAGTTGCCCTGTGTATTATCACCTTTACAGATTATTAACTAAAAAAAATATGTTTTAGGGTTTAGTTAGCTACCCTTTAATGGAAAAGGTATGACTGCAGTCTAAGTGGTAGAGAAGGGGTACGCAGAAGGATCGTAAACCACTCTAAAAAGTTTGGGAACCACTGGGTTAGGGCATCCAGAGGTATAAACACCCACTACGAGCAACCATACAGTGACTAGACGACCACCAAATAAAACCACTGTCAGTGTGTGAACTGTAGAGGAAGGAACCAAAGTAATCGATTGAGTTTGTGTAAACACCACATGGGGCGTCATTTCCAACATCAAGTAAGAACAGTTGTAGAACCCACACAGAGTAACGGTGTCAAAGTGCTCGGGGGATAAAGACCTCTCAGACCTCATCGAGTCAGAACATGACCGTTTGCTCGCCGTAATGAAATGTCAATACAAGCTAACTGATGATTCCTGCTATAGCAAGCGGAGGCTTCCGGCGATGTCGAACTGAAGTTCACCGTGTAATCTCCATCTGTCATATACGATCCCGCGCTGGCCTTTCTCTCACACGTCAGCTTTCCATCCCTGCTGATTAATTACGGGACTATTTTAAACTTTCACACAAAAAAAGCGACAACGCAGCTATGTGGCTAATTAATCAAAACGCTGTCCCAGATACAACAGAACCGTCACTTTTACACGTCTTGGAAACGGCTGGCCTTGTTTTCCTGGGTGGCGGAAAAACAACATGGGAACATATGAGTAAAACTCACGGTCTTTAAAGGATTAGTTCACTTTTAAAAAAACTTTTGCTGATAATGTACTCACCCCGATGTCATCCAAGATGTCCATGTCTTTCTTTCTTCAGTGGAAAAGAAATGAAGGTTTTTGATGAACACATTTCTCCATATAATGGACGTCAATGGGCCCCAAACGGGTCAAGGTCCAGATGACAGTGTCAGCGCCGCTTCAACGGGCTTTAAACGACACCAGACGATGAATACGGCTCTTATCTAGCGAAACCATCGTCATTTCAAACATAAATAAACAAGTTTAAGTTTTATAAGCACAAGCGCTCGCCTTGCTCTGTTCTGTGATGCGCGTTCGTGACGTCACGTAATACGCAGTTACGCTGTAAAGGTCACGCTTCTGTGAAAAGTAAAACATTTCTATCCTGACGAAAATTTTCTTTTAGGCTTTTTAATATTCCAACACCAGGATACACACACGAGATGGGCATTTTAACCGATAAACTGACACAAAGACATTTGAATATGTGTGTATGGTCCTCCGTCCGCACATCTGTAAACACTGACTCGTCAAGCGTGACCTTTTCAGCGTAATAATGTGACGTCACGAACGAGCATCACAGAACAGAGCAAGGCGAGCGCTTGTGCTTATAAAACTTAAACTTGTTTATTTATTTTTGAAATGACGATGGTTTCGCTAGATAAGAGCCGTATTCATCGTCTGGTGTCGTTTAAAGCCCGTTGAAGCGGCGCTGACACTGTCATCTGGACCTTGACCCGTTTGGGGCCCATTGACGTCCATTATATGGAGAAATGTGTTCATCAAAAACCTTCATTTCTTTTCGACTGAAGAAAGAAAGACATGGACATCTTGATGACATCGGGGTGAGTAAATTATCAGCAAAAGTTTTTTTAAAAGTGAACTAATCCTTTAATATATGTTTGTCTATATGTGTATTCTACAAGCTAAGCGTCTTATAGCGCTTCATTGGGAAAAGTTGGAGGCACCAAGCATAGCGAGATGGCGTTGGAGAAAATAATGTATATTATCAAAGGCAGATATAGGGCTTTTGAAGATGCTTGGAACCACTTTATGTTTTTGTGACAAGTTACCCCATTGTAAAAACGCAATGAGTGAGCAAACATTTAGGTGAGAAAAATGTAAGAAAATTTTCTTAAAAAAAAAAAAAAAAAGTCTATATCGTAATAAATATCATTATCGCAAATATTCTTGAAATATCGTGATATCATTTTGAGGCTATATCGCCCCGCCTAGGGATGGGACGATTACCGGTTTCACGATAAACCAAGGTAAAATGCACTGACGGTTAGTATTATCGTTTAAAATTTAATTATCATTAAAACCGTGTTTGATTATCGCGATTTTAATAACTCACTGTAAATCCTGTCCAGCCAGCAACAGTCTGACGCAAGCAAGCGCAGCGCGCAATGTTTTTGTTTTTTTATTCGAGAAGGAATGGCGGATGGCAGCGACCGTGTTCGGGAGATTATTTAGCCTTTTAAGTGGACTAAATCTGAGGTGTGGTCATATTTTGGCTTTTACAAAAGTCCTGAGGAAAATTTAATCGAGGATGGTCACCCTGTCTGCAGAACAAAAAGTCGCTGCAATGGAAACACTTCAAATCTGCCGAGTCGTCTTGTGTGACCGTCACACACTGTTGTATAGCGAACCGCAAGGCAAGTTAATGACTTCAATACCAAAACTACGTCTGGGAAATAATTGGGCACGAAATGTTATTTTGAGTTGAAATATTTGATCTCACTCGCTTGAAATAAACGTGAAGCTTCCGCGAAGAAAAGTTTGCAGCAAGCAAGTTTTTTTCTTTTTTCGGTTTATCACGTTTACACTGACCTGTAAATTTTTGCCTGGAGCTGAAGCTTTTCATCGACCTTCTCAAATTATTAATATAACCCTCCAATGCATAGTTAAGGCCTTTTTGGTGACTTCCAGATGATATATAGGGCCCTATCTTGCACCCAGCGCAATTGACTTTGTACACCGACGCATGTATCATTCCTATTTTGCACCCGCGCACAGCGGACTCTTCCCTCCACAGACGCACGCCGGTAAATTAGGGAATGAACTTGCGCTCGCGGGGGCGGTTCAGCGCAGAGAGGAGCGTGTTCCGGCGCAAAACTTCCATGGTGCTATTTTCCAGTTTTAGAAAGCAATTGCGCCATTGACCAGGAAAAAAACAGCCTAAAGACAGCGGCGCGTTGCGCGTTAGTGATATGGTATTTTAAGGGCGCGTGCTTGGCCATAATGTAGCGTGTTAACGCGCATCCACTTTGATTCTCTAATATAAACAGACGCAGCAGTTTTCATACTTGCAAATCATACATTTTTACAAGGAAAAATATTAACACACGAGGGAAATCATTGTTGTGTCCGTGAAGATGTGAAAAAGATCTATCTAGATTTTTTTTTTTTAAATCTAGATTAGGCTACACATTTACCCAAATTATGTTTAACCGAAGCTAATTTGGGTGGGTTTCTCCCATCATCCCCAATGTCACTTCTCTGTGTTTTACGGCCCTGACGAGAACGTCGGTCTCCTCGGCTGTGAACCGCTCCTGGCGTGCGCCGGCAAACCCGCCGTTATAATAGCAATCCACCATGGAACAAGCGCGCCGGCTCTTAAAGGGAATGTGAGAGGACGCTCTGATTGGTTTATTTCACGTTACGCCAAAACCACACCTATGAATAATGAAGCTACTTCAGACCAATCCCTTTTAGATTTGCGCCAAGCGCAAGAGTCGTTTATCCCGCCGGGAAAATAGTAACAGCGCCGGGATCCGCCCACAAAGTTACTTGCGCTTTGCGCTTTGACACTTGCGTTTCAGATCGTTACAATAGGGCCCATAATCTTTCTGTCTTCAAAAATCATCAATTGCCTCCTGTGAAGTGTCTCCTACTGTGACCGCGGCCATAGCGCCCGCCACCGAATGCTGACCGTTTGTCCGAGTGAGTGGAGGGGGCGTGGCTTAGCCATAATCAATTGCACTACTGTTCAAAGATTAGGGTCAGTGTGATCATTCTACTCACAGTCATTTCTATTTAAAATAAATGTTTTACTTTTGAAGTTTC
>NC_136885.1:35382701-35390201 GCF_949152265.1 Phoxinus phoxinus
TCACAGCATTTTTCATACGGTGTTGGTTCAGGAAGTATTTTTTCCATTCGTTTCTCCCATAGGGATTGCAAAAAAAAAAGTCTTAAAAGCATTTTAGGGCGTGACCCAAACCAACGAGGAGATACGAGGAGAATCACAACATTACAAAAAGTATTTGAAAATCAGACAAAAATACAAAGACTGTATTTAGTGGCTTTAGAGAGGGAAAGAACTACAATCCCATGAAGCATTGCGAACAGTATAATCCAGTTAAAAATGATAGAGAAATATCAAACTATGCATTTAAAAAACAATGTATTTTAAATGTATTGCAAAATATTGAAATATAATTTGAGAGCGAAGGAATATCGACTTGATTCCGTCATTCGCAGTGCTTCATGGGAGTGGGCGGGGCTAAATAGCTCTTTTGGCATGCTTTGGCTCTCTGATTGGTGGAATTTTCTGTACAGCATCATGGGTAATGTAGTTTTTCATGACGAATTTCACTGTCAAACATGATTACTTTAAAACTAAGGTGAAAACATGCGGACTGACGGCTTCAACAAAAGCAAAAAACATCGATTAACAACCTCGTAGCTCACAGTAGGGCTGACTTTTAGCGCTTTACAAGTTATTATTATTTTAAAAATCCCTATAGAGAAAATTAATGGAGTTTTTTTTCATCCATTATCATACACACACACACACACACACACAGTATACATATATATATATATATATAGAGAGTAGGGTTGCCACCCGTCCCTTAAAATACGGAATCATCCCGTATTTACAAGTAAGATGATGCGTCCCGTATCAAATCAATAAGGGACGCGATTTGTCCCGTATTTTACATTAGGCCCACACATAGTTGAATAAAAAAATAAGGATTTATGTTTATATTTATAAACATAAGCAGTATGGATAATACTAATAGCAAATATAAAGAAATCAATTTCGTAGTAGAGAAGCTCATTGCGTGATTGCATTTTAGCGTCTTTGTTTCTATAGCGACTGAGTCTCGTGAACATGCGCTGTAAACCTGCAGGTTTTTTAACCCCTCGTGCGCTGGTCGGGTCTTTTCAACCCCAAATGACGTTTGCTGAAATAAATCAAAAATTATATTTGTCCAAATGGCGTGAGACTTGCACGGTTGACAACACTTTCTAGATCTACAAAAAAAAAGAAGTAAATAAATTTGAATAATATCTGTTTTTTAGTGTGGGGGGAAAAGTCACACTTGTGTTGTTTCAACAAAATGTAATTTTGAATTATAGTTTTAGGAGGATTTATTATATATTTTTTAATTTAGGCTATATAAATAAAGAAATAAATATTTTTTATACAAAAACAGTTTTTAAAAAAAAAGTAAAATTCACTTTATAAAATACCCACATTTCTAACGTTCATGGATATGGATAATTTGACATGGTTTAGTGTAAGATTTTTGCCCATCTTTTGGAAAATGCAGTTTTAAAAGTGAAAAAAAATATCACTTTAGATGGCTGCAGAGCTACACAATTTGCTATTTGACTAAAATACATATTTTCACTAGTTTTTAGTTGGATTCATACCTACATATTATGAAATCACAATTATAACAATAAAATGACTTTTTGTCAAAGTTGAGCATTTTTTGTACAGACAAAAATCTGTTTTTCAATAATGTTACATTATGATTAGAATCAAATTACATCAAGGTAGGACGCTGTTTAGAAAATTGACAAAATTCATCCTCAAAATCAGAAACAACGCAAAAAACAGTGGCAAAGTGGCAAACTTTAAATTTGTAAAATTATATTTAAAAAACAGTCGAAAAGCTGGGGGGGGGGGGGGGGTGAATGGGTGTCCCTTATTTTGCCACACTGAAGGTGGCAACCCTAATAGAGAGAGAGAGAGAGAGAGAGAGAGAGAGAGAGAGAGAGAGAGAGAGAGAGAGAGAGAGAGAGAGAGGTTATGGTGGAGCATGAAAGGCTTTTTGACACTTACTTCACACCGTACAGTCGGTGGCGGGTCCAGACTCGACTCATTCACGGGTGCCGTGACCAAAGTTCTGTCACTGTTGATGTCCGGTTTTTCAAAGACAGTGTAATTATATAAAAGCACCTGTTGACTAATCTGGTTTCAGACAGTTTTCCGACACAGCAAAACGCGACGTGTAATTATTTATTTCACGGCTCTCTGGAGAACTTGACGTTTGATTAATCAATCGCGGCATCCAACGGTCTCATATATTTGTGTCCATAGCAACGCCGTCATCTGCTCTCCCGGATAACTGAAATTGGCGCCACTTTCGCGCGCCTCACTCTCTTACATACACACGTGACGCAACTACCGCCATCTTGCGTCTCGGTTATCGATTACAGTAAAAATCACCTCAGGCATGGGAACTTGAGAATTAATATTAGGCTACTGTAATATTTGTGCAGTGCTTTTAGTCTGGTTAGTAGGCTGAATGGTTCGTACATTGTAATGGACTGTTATTTCTTTGATTTTTAAGATACTTAAATACATTTTATTTTATTTTTCATTTTAAATAAATATTAGCTAGATAAATGATTGCTCTCAGAGAAGAAATTATTTCCCCCAGTGTATTTTCATACATAACACAAACACACAATATATGTTTTTAATAAGAATTTCATTAATTTGAAATTAATTTAGCAAAATGAAATGAAATATACAATATGTTCAATAATTTTTAAACACACAACAATGCAATATATATATATAATTTGTAATAAATATTACCTATTATTTATATTATATATTATTGTACTTATGTAAAATAAAATGTATGATTTCATTTTATAAATGTATAAAAAGTAGATATATTACATTGTGCAGTGTTTTTTTAATTAATTATAAAATAATTAATACATTTAAATAAATGTAAAAAAAAAAAATACAAAAAAATAGGCAATCAGAATTTTGATAAAAAGAGTGTACCGTATAAAGTGTACATTTTTATTGATCATGGAAGCAGTGATTAATAAAATGATGATAAAATAGCCTAATGGTAAAGCATTGTAACCAAGCACACTTTTTAAAGAGACAACTCATGAAATATGTATCTGTATTTTAGGTCTATCTCATTATCTTTTTATTTAAAAAAAAAGTCTCAAAACTCTCTGTCGACATTGTCTATTTCAGAAAGTCATCTTTAAAGCACGGAACAAGTCCAACAAGAACTCCGTCAAAGACGCACCAAAGAACAAGAAGAAGAAAGAGAAGGAGACGAGTGATCAAAAGAGCAGTGGCGGGGCCGAGAAGAGCGCAGACGACACGAATACAGGCGTGGACGAGCGACGGGCGGAAGACACGAGTAATGAGGCTGGAGTGCAGAGAGAACCGGGAGAGGAAGGCAACGAGACAGAGGCGACAGGAAGTGACGTCACAGCTGGCAGGGAGAAACAGGAAGCAGGAAGTAGCGAAAGAGATGGAACCGCTGAGGAGAAGGTAAACGAGGGTAGTGTGAAAACTGAAGCTGAAATGGGGTCGTATAAAGACACGGGACGACAGGAAGAGGAAGTGGACAAACAGGAAGACGGCTCAGCCAATCAGGATTGAGGATGCGCTCAACCCACCTGGCCAATGGAAGTGGGCCTTTATGAATGTTAAAATTCTATATACCTTGCAAAAAAAACTAAAAAACCACTCAATATTTTGACTTGTCCAGTATCTAAACATCCCTAAAACAAGATTAAATCACAAGGCACTTTAAACACGGTTTAGAAAGCTTACGTGTTGCTGTTTACAATTTTAAGTAGAATCAACTTGGATGTTTAAGTAATTTCAACTTAAATTACATTAAAAAATTAGTTGAATCTTGTATAACTTATTTTTAAAAAAGTTGAAATTGAGTTAAATTTTTTAAACTTTTTTTAAAAACATGATCATATGTTATCATAACTTTTTGATAACATATCATATTTTTGATAACATATTTGTTATCATAACATGATCATATGTTATCATAACTTTTTGATCATGTAATTTTTATCGCGATTAATCGCATCCAAAATAAAAGTTTGTGTTTACATAATATATGTGTGTGTACTGTATAATTATTTTGTATATATAAATACACACAAATTCATGTATATATTTCTGAAATATTTGCATGTATATATATTTATACATAATTTATAATATTTGATATATACATAAATAAAAATCATGCATATGTGTATTTCTATATACAAAATAATTATACAGTACAATATTTGTATGTATATATATTTATACATAATTTATAAATATTTGATGTATATATTTTATTTAAAAAAATGTGTTTATATATCAAATATTTATAAATTATGTATAAATATATATACATGCAAATATTGTACTGTATAATTATTTTGTATATATAAATGCACACACATATGCATGTATATATTTTAGAATTTTTATTTATTTATATATACATATGTGTGTATATTTATATATACAAAATAATTATACAGTACAATATTTGCATGTATATATATTTATACATAATTTATAAATATAAATATTTGATATATAAAAAAAATCTAAAATATATACATGCATGTGTGTATTTATATATACAAAATAATTATACAGTAATATTTGCATGTATATATATTTATACATAATTTATAAATATAAATATTTGATATATAAATTTAAAAAAAACTTAAATATATACATGCATATGTGTGTGTTTATATATACAAAATACATTGTATTATACACATATATTATGCAAACACAAACTTTCATTAATAATTTGACTTGCCAATGCAGTAGGAAAACATAAACGTCATAATATCTTGTTTTAATAATGTTTAGATACCCGAGACAGAGACAAAACTATGGTTGACGTGTTGAAGCGTACAGTCACGCTAACTCCTCTTGACCAACACTGAACGCTGACCTCTGACCTCGAGCGACAGCATCTCCACACGAGCCGCGGGACTCCGGGATCCTGCAGGAGGAGGACGGATGGGAAGAGATCGTTATCAGTAAATGCACTGGATGGGAAAACCACATTAATATTTAGTCGATGAGCCCAGAGGGACTCGAGGATACTGTTGCGAGAAGCAATCTATTGTGATGTATATGGTGCATTTGTTTGTGAATGTTTTTGTTTACATTTATATGAATATTTCATGTCACCGTCCAAAAAACTAAAAGGTCAGATTCTCTAAAATTTTAAGAGAAACATATATTGCTGGGAATATTGCTGTTAAGTTTGTTTAGGGCTTTTTTTGTAAGTTTGTTTGTTTGTTAACTTTCTGGTTTAAAGGAATAGTTCACGCAGAAATTAAAAAAACCTGTCATCATTTATTCACACTTATGTTGTTACACTTTATTCCATGGGAAAAAGGGAATTAAGTCTGTTATGAAAACATATTTTCACCACACTGTAAAAAAAAATGTTGGTTTAACTTAAAAAATTAAGTTACCTTGAGTTTTTTGTAATTAAAAATTTTAGTTAATACAATAAAGAATGGTTTAATAAACATAAACTCAAAATAGTTGATTTGACAAAAGATAAAAAGTTGTGATAACAAATCATGAAAATATTTTTGTACAGTGAGAATTACAAAAAAAAACATACAAATCTTGAGATAAAAAGTAAAAAATCATGAACTAAGTCGTAATTATGAGATGTCAAAACTGACCAAGTTATAGTTTTGAGATAAAATGTAGAAATTATCACTCTAAAAAATTAAGCATTTTTAAGATTTATGAATTTCAAATAAAAAATTCTGTCAACTAGAATTGAACCAATCCTTATTATTTACATTATTTAAGAATTTTTAAATGAGAGCTTACATTAAACTTGAGCTTAATAATAAAAAAAAGGGAACGGACATTTTCAATTTATGTGATTCATATTCATAATTTAATTTATGAATACGAAATGAAAATTTACTATACAATTGAAATTCGTAAATCTTATAAAAAGGCTTAATTTTTTTGAGTCTACTAAGTCATAATTATGATGATTTTTTATGTGGATAATACACACTGTTGAGCTCCACATAAATATATGATTTTACCCTGTATGTGTGCGTACACTATATATTTATGCTTATTAGAATATGACTGTTTTCTACAAGATAAATGAAATCATCATGCAACAAATGTTGATTAAATGATGACAGAATCATCATAATTTAGGGTGAATTATTCCTTTTAAAGAGGCAGATGGTGTAACAAGCTTGAGTTCGGTCCAGTTGGGCTTCACTTTTACACAAGCTGCTATAGCAAATGTTTCTATAATAGGCAATGAAGCATCACAAGTGATTTTTCTTTTCTTTCCTGGTTTAGTTTAAGCAGCTTTTCCTTGTGTTAAAGACAGCAGAATGTGTGTTTATAGGCACGTTAACTCACTGACACTTGCTTATGTTCACCTCAAGATGTTCATTCTGACCCCTGATCCAGATCCTGATCCAGTCCGTGTTTTAAAACTGACACTTTTTTTTTCTTTCTTTTTTTTACTAATTCATCAACATGAAATCAAAATGTAACTTAAAATAGCAAGAGCGAGATGTGCCACATGTGTGTGCATTCACCAAAATTAAACAAGAAATGGTTCAGACTGCAGAATTCATAAAGATACTGACCGTTTCTATTATGAAGATTGCATAGCGAAATCCAGGAGAGTTTCAGACCGCCGTCAATTTACAATCTGCATGAGAAATAAGTGTGTATACGCGGATAATGCACAACAGAAGAGTGTGTGTTGCAGGACAGAGAGGTTATTTCATGACGATGATGTTATTAGCCAGATTTAAAGTGAGCAACAGAAAAGCATGACGACGAGTTCACACGGTTTTCGGCTTTTATTAATGAGGTGAGCGACTTATATTTCAGAAATCACATCCCATAATCCAACTCAATCACAAGACTATGGTTTCAGAGAGAAAGCATTATCCTGTCTGACTCGCGGTTTTGCTTTTTCATTATTGAAAAAGAACAAAAAGGCTGCGTGTTAAAGGTATAAATATTCACTGTATTATTTATCTCACACAGAAGCCACTTTAAAACCAATCGGCTTTCTGTTGGTCAACAACATCGGTCAATCGCGTGGATTCCTTCTGAAGCTACAACTCTATGGAAGCTCGTTTCGCCACAGAATAAAACATTTGAAAAGATAGTTGCGACTTTTGCCAGTTTAATTAAACTCGCAATTCTGACTTTTTTTTCTCTCACAACTGTGACTTTATATCTCACAATTGCGTGTTAAGAAGTCAGAATTGCAAGATATAAAGTCACAATTTTGCGAGAAAAAAAGTCAGAATTGCAGTTTATTTCTCACAATTCTGACTTTATAACATGCAAGTGACCCTTCGCAGGGAGCTTGATTGACAGGTGATCTGACCAATCATACTTCGCCATCCGCCATTTTGTCTGACAAAGCAGTCAGGAGAGTTAGTAGATTAACATGTGAGGATTTGAACTTGAGAAGCGGAGTGTACTGACATCTTTCCGCGGTTAAAACAACATTCCTTCTGATGTTCATTCATGTTTATTTGATAAATG
>NC_136885.1:35392701-35467701 GCF_949152265.1 Phoxinus phoxinus
GTGTAATCTACATATGTTTTGAGGTGGTAAAATACACAGAAATGAGATTAAAACATGGCAAAGTGTTTTAAAGTAAACATTACATTTTGTTAATGAATAAAGGAAGAGTGTGTGATGCCGGGCGTTCCCGTGGACATCTGTGTGTGCAGATCTGCTTATCTCTGACAGATTGTGATTATGTTACAGTGTGTGCCAGTATGCATACTTCATCTGCTAGTGTGCATACTTCATCTGCTAGTGTGCATACTTCATCTGCTAGTGTGCATACTTCTTCTGCTAGTGTGCATACTTCATCTGCTAGTGTGCATACTTCATCTGCTAGTGTGCATACTTCATCTGCTAGTGTGCATACTTCATCTGCTAGTGTGCATACTTCATCTGCTAGTGTGCATACTTCTTCTGCTAGTGTGCATACTTCATCTGCTAGTGTGCATACTTCATCTGCTAGTGTGCATACTTCATCTGCTAGTGTGCATACTTCATCTGCTAGTGTGCATACTTCATCTGCTACTTCTTCTGCTAGTGTGCATACTTCATATGCTAGTTTGCATACTTCATCTGGTAGTGTGCATACTGGCAGCATCTGCTCTGATGAGCTTGTGCTCCCCTTTATCTAGATTTAGTTCCTTGACTGAGTTCGGATCTGACACATACTGTTTAGGACTTTACTTTTTACTTTACTTTAATACTTTACTTTACACTTCAGACATTCTACTGACTATACGTAACTTTGCACCTACATGTCAACTTATGAAAGCTATGAAAGATAAATGCCCACTTTTTATCTCACAATTGCGAGTTTACATCTCAAAATTCAGACTTTATTTCTCAGAACTGTGTTATAAAATCAGAATTGCATGATATAAAGTCTATTTATTTTAGTCTAAGTTTATTTCTCGCAATTCTGACTTTATATCACACAATTACTACTTTATAACATGCAATTCTGGCTTTATATCATGCCGTTCTGGCTTTATATCATGCAATTCTGGCAATTCTGGCTTTATATCACGCAATTCTGGCTTTATATCACAAAATTGCGACTATATCATGCATTTCTGGCTTTAT
Organism: Phoxinus phoxinus; assembly: GCF_949152265.1. Taxonomy (NCBI): domain Eukaryota; kingdom Metazoa; phylum Chordata; class Actinopteri; order Cypriniformes; family Leuciscidae; genus Phoxinus; species Phoxinus phoxinus. The sequence goes on from NC_136885.1 coordinate 35,393,770, forward strand.
ATCACGCAATTCTGGCTTTATATCACACAATTCTGACTTTATGTCACGCAATTCTGGCTTTATATCACACAATTCTGGCTTTATATCACACAATTCGGGCTTTGTATCACAAAATTGCACTATATCATGCATTTCTTGCTTTATATCATGCAATTCTGGCTTTATATCTCACAATTCTGGCTTTATATCATGCAATTCTGGCTTTATATCTCACAATTCTGGCTTTATATCATGCAATTCTGGCTTTATATCATGCAATTCTGAATATATATTGCAATTCTGGCTTTATATCATGCAATTCTGAGATAAATAGTCTAATTGTGACATAAAAAAAAGCAATTACCTTTTTTATTTTTTATTCTGTGGCGGAAACAAGCTTCCATATCAACTAGCTCTCATTAGACTGTTAGATTAGTTCGGGTTATAAGTCGACATGTAGTTGTAAAGTTACTTATAGTCATTAATATCTGTTGAGGAGCAAAATGGAGAGTTAACAGATATTAAGTCGACTAATATTCTAATGACTGATAGTTGATAGAACGTCTAAAGTGGACTATCGAAATAAAGTGTTACTACTATTTTAAATTTGCATAAAATAAAGCTCAACACATGCAGGTAAAAATCTGTCACACGGCCTTGAGTGGCTTACCGCTTTTATAAAAGCAAAAATAACTAATTTAAGACATGTACTTATAGATATGCACTGTGTACACGACCGTTCAAAAGATTAAGATCATAAAGGTTGTTTTATTTTTAAGAAATTCATACTTGTATTCAGCAAGGATGCTTTAAAATTGATCAAAAGTTACAGTAAATACATTTATAATGTAACAAAAGATTAAATTGAACTAAATGCTGTTCTTTTGAACTTTCTATTCATCAAAGAATCCTGAAAAATGAATGACGCGAGATAATAATAATTGATATTAATAATCATAAATGTTTCTTGAGCATCAGATCATCATATTATACTGATTTCTGAAGGATCATGTGACACTGAAGACTGGAGTAATGATGCTGAAAATTCACAGGAATAAATTACACTTTACTATATATTCACATAGAAAACTATTTTAAATTCTAATAGGCCTAATATTTCAAAAATCCTGATTTTTTTATCCTGATTCCCAAAATAATTCCTTTATTTTGATCAAATAATGCAGCACAAGAGACTTAAAAAAAAAAAATCTTGCTGACCTCAAGCTTTTGAACGATAGTGTAAATATGTATATCTACAAGCACACAAATTAGTACAAAAATATATCAAACAAGGCTTTTGTTTCGCGCTCAAACCCTGTTAAGCAAATACACACAGCCGCTATACATATCTGAAAGTCTTTGAATGTTCAAATAATTCATTTGTAGACACTTTATGTGGTTTAAACCCGGCTGGCACTGATGGATGGTTGGCGTGTAAAAGTGACATTTACGGCCCACGGTTTTTCCACAATAGCCGAGCATGACATCAGCGAGATTACAGTCTGTAGGCCTGCGGGGTCAAAGGTCGCGATAAAACACGCCATTAGAGGAAAACAAGGATGTGGAAGAAGTTACGTGATGCGGAGCAATATTTATTTACCCTGCAGTTTCTCGTGTCACAGAAACGTGTCAGTTCATCAGTTATATAACATATTCCGTCCATGTACTTTGGTTTTCTAGCGTTTCTGAAGATAAAAGAGTGAAAATGCTGCATTTCTGCCTCGGACACGCGCCGGTGAGACGTGAGCGCGCTCGTGTTTGGAGGATTTCACCGATTCTCCCTCGGGCACGCGCCGGTGAGACGTGAGCGCGCTCGTGTTTCTCGGAGGATTTCACCGATTCTGCCTCGGGCACGCGGCCGGTGAGACGTGAGCGCGCTCGTGTTTCTCGGAGGATTTCACCGATTCTGCCTCGGGCACGCGGCCGGTGAGACGTGAGCGCGCTCGTGTTTCTCGGAGGATTTCACCGATTCTGCCTCGGGCACGCGGCCGGTGAGACGTGAGCGCGCTCGTGTTTCTCGGAGGATTTCACCGATTCTGCCTCTATATCTGCAGCTTTCTATGATTGTCAGCCGCTGTTGTGCCATCATGAACATCGATCAGTGTGTTTCATCGTGTGTATGGACAAGCAACATGATAATGTCATCATCTGTACAATTTGTATTATATAATAAATATGATTTATATTTGATTTGTTTTGGAGTTTTTTTATTTGCTGTCAGCTTCTATAGCCTATTGCTTGCTTAACATTTCGATTGTCCACATACATACAAACAACTTTGCAACTACATTTTGTAAACTTATTCTACTAAACTATGGAGTTTCCATAGAAAAAAATTAAAGATTGCAACAAAGTCTTCTTTAGGCTCAAAAATACAGAAGTTGATGATAAAATGATTTGCAGTGCATGTAAATCTTTGAAAAAAAGTTTTTTCTTTTTTCATTTCGAACACTTTTTATTTTTTTTGCAGATCTAAATATTTTGCTTGCGAGTTGAAAAGTTTCGCTTGCGAATGCATGATTTACTTGCACTACAAATCATTTTATCAACTTTTTTTTATTTTTGAGCCTTATGTTTGATTGCATAAAAAAGACACAAAGGAAACTCCATACTAAACTAAACGTCAACTAATACTCTAATGTTGGATAGTTGACATGCAAAGTTACTTATCAAGATAAAGTGTAACCACTAATTTATTTGCATAAAGTAAACAAAACCTTGTGTTCAAGATCATTAAAGGGCACCTATTATGACATTTAAAATGTTCCTAATGTTGTTCTGGGAGTCCCCAACAACAGTTTTACGTGCATGCAATGTCAAAAAAACACTTTTGTTTTCGTATAATATGCATTTATTTTTACCTGATTTGCTCACCGACTCCCAAATGATTCGTTCAACGACTCATTTTTCCAAACCCCTCCTTTGCGCGACGCTAATCTGCGATTGGTCAGATGACCCAGCAGTGTTTACAGAGATAATACTTATTGTTTAACACTGAGTGCAATGATGCTTTTATCAATTAAATTGTGTTATAATAATGATTATAGTCCACTGCTTTGTAGTTTGTAGTAAAAAACTAAAAATAAGATAAAGAATGTAATGTTATGTTTGCGAGCATAGCCCAGAGTTCATATTGTAAAAGCACAATCAGTCTTTGTTTGCATTAGCCCGATGCATAAACACGTTAAAAAAAAAAAATGCAGTTACGTTACTACGAGGTATTATACTATTCTTTAAAGGGTAAGTTCGGTATTTTACACTTAAAGCCCTGTTTACAGATCGTATCTGATGAAATAGAACGGTTAAGATTAAACTTTGGACACATGCTCCTGTCCCGAGAATTTTAGGTTTATTTAGCTTTCCCCCTCACCCCCACAATGGTTGTCTATGTGCACTGGCAGATTCCTTCCTAAAACACATTAAACTTTCGTTTACAAAGACGTGAAACTCACCGAGTGGTCAGGGGTGTTCACTGATATGATCCCAAAAAAAATCGCTGAAAAAGATGCTTTCCAACAGGTTTTATCGTAGTGTTTGTCCACCTCCATTGACTTGTATTGAATGTGCTGTGTGAGGTACGATATTCCTCCGCCGCTTCTTCTTCTGCTTATTCTGTGTATTCAATGAAATGCCAGCGGTTTGCTTGCAATCGGCAAAGGTGCATTATCGCCACCAACTGGTGTCTATTATTCAAGCTCTCAACGGAAGAATCTGGGTGTGACGCGTTCGGCAAAATAGGTCCACAAAAGCTAAATAAACCTAAAATTCTCGGGACAGGAGCATGTGTCCAAATTTTAATCTTAACCGTTCTATTTCATCAGATACGATCTGTAAACAGGGCTTTAAGTGTAAAATACCGAACTTGTCCTTTAAGACAACTCCGAAAACAACGACAAACACTTCACATATCTCAATACAATTGTCATTGAAGACCTAGAAGCTAAACGGTGCTTACACAACAAACAAAATAATAATTAAGCATGCTACATAAAATATAAAAGCAACAATTATTAATAACACTTACAGGTTGTGATACGGAGGAGGAAGCTGATGCATACACTTGGAACTGAACCTTCCTTCAATATCAGCGGCTCGCGAATCCAAGTTTGATTGCATTTAAAAAGCAATCGTCTTCAAAATGGCGCGAACAAAGCACAAGGCTCGGACTATACTTCTGTGGTATAGTTGTATATATGAATTGTAGCCACTTAGTCTTCAAATGCTCCTCCTTGGGCAGATGAAAAAAGTTTGCTTTTGAGTCGCACTTCAGAACACAGCGTCTCGTCGCCATGATGTTTCCCTGCTGGCCTTGGAGCGCAATAAGTGGGCGTATCGTATTCAAATAACTTGACAAGTTGACGTCATCTAGTCAGAGAAAAAGCTTCGGTCTTCTAACGATTCATAAAAATGACTCCGAGTCGACTCTTACCTTTGAAAGACAATAACTTTATATACGGTGCACTTTCATATTTCAAAATTCCATAATAGGTGCCCTTTAAAACATTATTTTTAGCATCTTTCATGACAATTAAGTACATTTACCTCAATTATATATCAGGTGAAACTGGAAAAATGAGAATATGGTGCAAAAGTTCATTTATTTCAGTAATTCAACTTAAAAGGTGAAACTAATATATTATATAGACTCATTAAATGCAAAGTGAGATATTTCAAGCCTTTATTTGTTATAATGTTGATGATTATGGCTTACAGCTTATGAAAACCTTTTCACAATATTCTAATTTTGAGTTTTTATAAGCCATAATCATCAAAATTATAACAAATAAAGGCTTGAAATATCTCACTTTGCATGTAATGAGTCTATATAATATATTAGTTTCACCTTTTAAGTTGAATTACTGAAATAAATGAACTTTTGCACCATACTCTAATTTTTTGAGCTTCACCTGTAAATGACAGTAATGAGAATCATCTTTGAGAAAAATGTTAAGAAACTAAAAATGACAAAACACATTAAGGGAATGGAAATGTGCTTAATCGTTTTCAAAATACTGTAGCAATGCAATGAAATGCAAAAATATATATATATTGTCCTAAAATAGGCTGTTTTCTTCATGCAAAATGTTATTGGTTGAAATGATGAAGAGCAAGTTCCTGATGTCAGAAAGTCAGAATTAACCTATAACATTTACACTTAGTATGCACTACAAGTAATATATTTAAGTATTGAGAGTAATATTAAGCAACTACGTGTACTTACTATAGGTTTAGGGTACACTAAAAAATGCTGGGTTATTTTAACCCAATTTTGGGTCAAATATGGACAAACCCAGCCATTGGGTAACATTTTTTAATTGCATTTTTGATCCAACGGTTGAGTTTGTCCATATTTGACCCAAAATTGGGTTAAAACAACCCAGCATTTTTTAGAGTGTAGGATTAGGGTTTGGTTGAGGGTTAGTTGCATGTGCACTCTAAAAAATGCTGGGTAGTTTCAACCCAATTTTGGGTAAAATATGGACAAACCTAGCCGTTGGGTTACATTTTTTAATTACATTTTTAACTCAACGTTTGGGGTTTGTCCATATTTGACCCAAAATTGGGTTGAAACAACCCAGCATTTTTTAGAGTGTAATTATGCATAATTTACTATTATTACTATAAACTCTAAAAAATGCTGGGTTGTTTCAACCCAATTTTGGGTCAAATATGGACAAACCCAAACGTTGGGTTAAAAATGTAATTAAAAAATTTAACCCAACGTTTGGGTTTGTCCATGTTTGACCCAAAATTGGGTTGAAACAACCCAGCATTTTTTAGAGTGTATGTACTATAGTAAAGTATAGACATTAAAAATGCAAGTAATGCAACAACAATGTCAATGACACACACTTCTGTTCACAACATGAAGTAAAAATGCCTAATGTTTCACATGCTGTTACTAAATGCATAATATAGTGCATATTCAGCAATATTTCATTCAGAACGACATCTGTAATGTGAAACACATGGATGTGAACGCTAGTCTCTGGTCCGCATTGCTCTGTCAGACACACCAGAATCATCAGGGAATCTGTGGAAGCTCACACACACACAGAAATCTTCAAACACATGAAATCAATACAGCAGAACACACTAATGACACTTCAGTGACGAGGACGATGAATAATGTAACATCATCATTATCTGCGCAGTCTTAAAAGCAGGACACTCTTCAGGATTTAGTTTTGAGGAGGAAAACAAAAGCAATTGTGAAGTAAAATCAAGCAACAAACAAGCGTGTAAAACCGTGTGAAGGAACACAGCGCCATCTAGTGGCTCGAGTGTGTCTGCACTCGTGTGAATAACAGTGTGTGTGTGTGTGTGTGTGTGTGTGTGTGTGTGTGTGTGTGTGTGTGTGTGTGTGTGTGTGTGTGTGTGTGTGTCTACATCCGTCATGATTCAAGCACCTTTTATTTTATATACGAGATTCAGTTTTCGTATTCCTCCTTTTAATATTTATTTTTACTCTGGTTTCAATTTTCCAGTTTTATGGATCATTACTCGATTCAAATATGGAGAGAATATTATATACATGAATTTTTTAATTAAATAAAATGAAGGTAATTGTTAGGCAGGCATTCAAAAAATCTGAATTATTTGTTAATCACCTGTACAGGTGTTTAAAAAATATATTTTTTAAGGCTTCTAAGACCTTTTTAAGATAGAAAATGACTGTAAAAACAACGATTTAAACATTTAAATAATACAAGTTTTGACAAAAGTGAGTTTTATAAAGAAATACCTTTAAACCATTTTTTAAGAACAATTACGAGTCAAAATTATAAATGATAATGCAAATTATTATAATATTCTACATTTCTTATTCTACATTTTTAATAGCAACATGCTTTTCTAACAAAATTTAGTTCATGTTTAATTCAAACACTTTTAAGGACCTAGACTTCCCAGAACTCTCTGATATGGAAGGCCAAGAGGGCCAAAATGTGGCCCTCTTTTTTTTTCTTTTTTTTTTCTGTTTAACGGTCTAACTCCACAATTCAGTTCTTCACAGTTCACAGTCTTTGTAATATGTTTTAGCAAATACATTTCTAACATTTATAATGCGTTTAGATTTTTTTTTTAGAATTGCCTTTACAGGGACTTTAAGGCGAGACACTACAGGTGAATAGGGTACAATTTTAAAATAATAGATATCACCATGAAACTTCCTCAGTTGATTACTTACACAAGTTCATAAAAAAAATGTATTACAAGTTTTTGACATTTATATGTTTAATTATGCAAATTAGGCATTATCTCATTAAATATGCGCAATTTTGCATATATTTTCGGTAGATAGATCTGAACATATAATAAAGCCAGGTGCAAAATTCTTTTTTCATTTTGATTACACACAAGATGAAGAAAGATGTTCAGAGGGATTTCAGGATATGCTTTCATGACCTAGGAAATCTAAATATTCTGTCCATAGCCTTAAAAAATCGATTTTCGCCATATTTTTTTGAGTAAAATGTCACATAAATCAGGGCAGGAATGATTTATTAACAAATCCCTCTGAACATATCTTCAGAATACTGCGAAGTGTATAACTGGAGAGTTTGGTGTACATCGGCTGAGATGTGTCACTGGAGAATGACCAAAAACTCATTTAGAGAAAAAGGCATTTAAATATTTGTAATGTAAAAATTCATAGTTTTTTAGTGGAAACAACTATTTACTGACACAATATCTCATCAAATCATTAGCAACAACAATACAAACCACCTAAATCACATCAAAACTTATAAACAGCATTTATGCATTAAAAAAAAAAAAAAAAAAAAAAAAAAAAAATGATATTTTTGCCTGCTGTGTCTCGCCTTAAGATGTTAGTTTCACACATTTTGGCCTGGTTGGCCTTCCATAATCTGATACCATCGTCACATATTGTAGCGCCACTTTTTGTAGTATACGTGTAATACAAATATCCACAAGCTAGAGTCTCTTTCTCACTCGAATCTCCTGTTAAACTGCAGTTTTTGCGCTCAAAGGCAGCAGGAATCACCGTGAACGTGAACACCGTCTCGGCGGATTATCAGCGCGCTTTAATTAATGCAATGAAGCTTTTCTCTCTCCACATGCTGCTTATCTGCTGCCGTCAGAGCCAAACTATACATCAATTAATTACCTCGATCTGCTCACTTCAGAACTGACGGATGAACACACACGTCATCTCTCGCACACACTTCATGATATGAGGAGTGTTATGGAAATTACTAAAGTAGTGGGCCATTATGCATTTATAAAGATGAAAATCATAACATCCAGCACAATTAAGCAAAGATAAGACGGGAATTTGAAATGGTTTTATTACATTTATTTAGGTTAAAACAGATGTTGTCCTGACATTTAATGTCTTGCATGAAAAACTGGCAATATTTGAAGTAATATTTTAGATTTTTTACCTAAATGCTTCAAGAATACATTTTAACTGATCAATTTATAGGTTATTCTCAATAATCACCCTTTTGCAAGGTAGTCCTTACATAACACAGTGCGACCTGAAAAGCTATCCAAACAGGTGTAATATATAAATATGATAAAAGACTCAAATATTCAATAAATAGTTACATTTATTCATGTTAAAAATCTGAATAAACATGATTGTCAGTCAGGATTGTGTTTGATAATATGAAAGGTGTTATGGAAATTACTAGTGAGACGTTCCCTCGATTAAGCATTTATAAAGATCACAATTAAGCAAAAAAAATAGGTTTTATTACATTTATTTAGGTTTAAATAGATGTTATGACAATGTATTGCATGAAAAGCTGGCAAACTTTGAAGTAATATTTCAGATTTTTTTTCTCTCTTATTTGAAATGGTTTTATTACATTTATTTAGTTTAAAACAGATGTCCTGTAATGTCTTGGATGAAAAACTGGCAATATTTGAAGTAATATTTTAGATTTTTTATCTAAATGTTTCAAGAATACATTTTAACTGATCGATTTATAGGTTATTCTCAATAAATCATCCTTTTGCAAGGTATTCCTTCCAAATAAGCCCTGAAAAGCTATCCAAACAAATACAAACATTATATAAATATGATAAAAGACTCAAATATTCAATAAATAGTGACATTTGTCCACATTAAAAATCAGTCTGAGGATTGTGTGTGGCAGATATTGTGAATGATCATACAGCCGGCGTCTTGCTCATTACGATTAGAATGATTCCCGCCACAAATCCCAGAAATCCCACAAGAATCCCGACTACAAGCACTGCGGTCTCGACCTCCGGAGAGTCTTCTGGCTCCTCCACCTCTGTGCAACACAAACATCAGCATATTAATATTTCATATTTCAATATATATATGTGACCCTGGACCACAAAACCAGTCACATGGGTCAATTTTTCTAAATTGAGAGTTATACATCATATGAAAGCTGAATAAATAATCTTTCCATTGATGTGTGGTGTGTTAGGATAGGACAATATTTGGTCGAGACACAACTATTGAAAATCTGGAATCTGAGGAGCAAAAAAATCTAAACATTGAGAAAATCTCCTTTAAAGTTGTGCATTTATGTTCACGATTGTGCTGCATTTACTCACAAAAATACATGTTTTATATATTTACGGTAGGACATTTACTAAATATCTTCATGGAACATGATCTTAATATCCTCATGATTTTTGGCATAAAAGAAAAATGGATCATTTTGACCTATACAATGTATAGTTGGCTATCGCCACAGATATACCCGTGCGGCTCCAGACTGGGTTTGTGATCCAGGGTCACAATATATATATATATATATATATATATATATATATATATATATATATACTATATCTATATAAATTGATATTTCTCAAAAAATGAATGGTAGAAATAAAAACAATGCATATACGAAATGTCCATTCAACAACAACATGCATTCTAGTATTCGTTTGCTAGTGTGAAGCTGTGCATCTATAAAATCTTTTTTCATATATATATATATTGAATTAATATTCAATAATAAATAAATAGTAAAACTTTTCATTGACCATCATGTAAATATAAAAGGCAGCAAGCGAACATTTTTACCCTACATTTGGGTCATAATTTTCTGTTAGTTAAAACAATAAACAACAATAGATGTTAGTTAATGCATTAATTAACATTAACAAATGTATTGCTTATTGTTAGTTACAGTATTTATTTAATCTTTGAAAACAATACAGCGGTTTATTGTTAGTTCATGTCAGCTCAGGTCTATTAAACATTATTAACAGATTAACTTGATTTTAATAATGTATTAGTAAGTGTTGAAATTAACATTAAGATTAATAAATGCTGTGGAAGTTTTTTTTATTGTTAGTTTATGTTAACAAATGAAACCTTATTGTAAAATGTTACAATAATAATTACGTTAAAATTGATAAAATTATGTTTTGGCATGTTTTTAGTTCTCATTGATGAACTGATGGGATTTTAGTTTTTTGCTGCTCAGAAATATGAAAGCATTCACACAAACATTCTCTGAATAGTAGCGGTGGAAAACCCTCACACACCAGGATCATTCTTCAGTTTGAGAAACTCCTTGTGGTCGGGAATCTTTACCAAATTTCTGATAGTGTCACAAAGGAGATTGAATCATTCATTCAAGAGAATCGTTCAAAAACGCTGATTCATCCAGTAATGAAACAAGTGAAGTCTTTATGAGAGAGTCATTGAATCATTCATTCAAGAGAATCGTTCAAAAACGCTGATTCATCCAGTAATTGAAACAAGTGAAGTCTTTATGAGAGAGTCATTGAATCATTCATTCAAGAGAATCGTTCAAAAACGCTGATTCATCCAGTAATGAAACAAGTGAAGTCTTTATGAGAGAGTCATTGAATCATTCATTCAAGAGAATCGTTCAAAAACGCTGATTCATCCAGTAATGAAACAAGTTAACTCTTCTTCTCAATGTCAATACTAAACAGTGTGTGAGATTAGAATAAGTGTGTCCCAAAGCATAGTATGTTGAAAAGAGTATGCCCGAATAACAGCTAATATTACCCACAAACCATTGCGCTTTGGAGGAGGATTGAGTTCAGAACTACAAACATGAGTAAAAAGGGTTAATGAACTACAAAACATGGCGGATATGTGCGACCGACAGGTTTAGATAAAGGTTAGAGTGACTAATCAAAGTTTAACCTGATAAAAAAATAGGCCTATTTAATGTCATCCGTGTTATATTTAATCACTTTAAAAAAGATAAGGCCATTCACTTTTAAATGCATCATTATACATTAATATGAGGACAGTCTCCGCATTAAAGACCAGATCAACGTGCTTCTGCATTCCTCTCCGATAGGAAGTTAAATTAAATTAAATTAAATGTGGAGGATTTTATCTTTCACAAGATGATTGACAGGTCAGTTTACTGTGACAGGATAAGAGAGAGCAACCGTTAAAGACTCAATTTTATGACGTGATAGTTTGTCCCAAAGCTTGTCTACTCTTCTGCTACACACTCAAAAGTATACACTTTTTCTTCACAAAAAGAGTACATACTTATAGCGCATAGTATAAGTAGGCGAATTGAGACGCAACATAAGTCTTTATGAGAGAGTTTTTGAATCATTCGTTCAAGAGAATCGTTCAAAAACGCAGATTCCTCCAGTAATGAAACAAGTGAAGTCTTTATGAGAGTCATTGAATCGTTCAAAACGCAGATTCATCCAGTAATGAAACAAGTGAAGTCTTTATGAGAGTCATTGAATCGTTCAAAACGCAGATTCATCCAGTAATGAAACAAGTGAAGTCTTTATGAGAGAGTCATTGAATCATTTGTTCAAGAGAATCGTTCAAAAACGCAGATTCCTCCAGTAATGAAACAAGTGAAGTCTTTATGAGAGTCATTGAATCATTAATTCAAGAGAATCGTTCAAAAACGCAGATTCATCCAGTAATGAAACAAGGGAAGTCTTTATGAGTGAGTCATTGAATCATTCATTCAAGAGAATCGTTCAAAAACGCAGATTCCTCCAGTAATGAAACAATTGAAGTCTTTATGAGTGAGTCATTGAATCATTAATTCAAGAGAATCGTTCAAAAACGCAGATTCATCCAGTAATGAAACAAGGGAAGTATTTATGAGCGAGTCATTGAATCATTCATTAAAGAGAATTATTTAAAAATGCAGATTCATCCAGTAATGAAACAAGGGAAGTCTTTATGAGAGAGTCATTGAATCATTCATTCAAGAGAATCGTCAAAAATGCAGATTCATCCAGTAATGAAACAAGGGAAGTCTTTATGAGAGAGTCATTGAATCATTTGTTCAAGAGAATCGTTCAAAAACGCAGATTCCTCCAGTAATGAAACAAGTGAAGTCTTTATGAGTGAGTCATTGAATCATTAATTCAAGAGAATCGTTCAAAAACGCAGATTCATCCAGTAATGAAACAAGGGAAGTCTTTATGAGCGAGTCATTGAATCATTCATTAAAGAGAATCATTCAAAAATGCAGATTCATCCAGTAATGAAACAAGGGAAGTCTTTATGAGTGAGTCATTGAATCATTCATTCAAGAGAATCGTTCATAAACACAGATTCCTCCAGTAATGAAACAAGTGAAGTCTTTATGAGAGAGTCACTGAATCATTTGTTCAAGAGAATCGTTCAAAAACGCAGATTCCTCCAGTAATGAAACAAGTGAAGTCTTTATGAGTGAGTCATTGAATCATTAATTCAAGAGAATCGTTCAAAAACGCAGATTCATCCAGTAACGAAACAAGTGAAGTCTTTATGAGTGAGTATTTGAATCATTCGTTCAAGAGAATCACTCAAAAGCGCAGATTCATCCAGTAATGAAACAAGTGAAGTCTTTATGAGAGAGTCATTGAAATTATTAATTCAAGAGAATCATTCAAAAATGCAGATTCATCCAGTAATGAAACAAGTGAAGTCTTTATGAGAGAGTCATTGAATCATTTGTTCAAAAGAATCGTTCAAAAATGCAGATTCATCCAGTAATAAAACAAGTGAAGTCTTTATGAGAGTGTCATTGAATCATTTGTTCAAAAGAATCATTCAAAAATGCAGATTCATCCAGTAATGAAACAAGTGAAGTCTTTATGAGAGAGTCATTGAATCATTTGTTCAAAAGAATCGTTCAAAAATGCAGATTCATCCAGTAATGAAACAAGTAAAGTGTTTATGAGTGAGTCATTGAATCATGAATGTAAGATCAGATTCTCAGCTCACCCCAGAAGCGTGTGAGTTCCTCCTGCAGTCCTCGGTGCCGGACGCTGCAGCTGTAAACGTCTCCGCGCTCAGGACTGAAGCTCAGGTAGGAGAACACACGGAAGCCGAAGTCCCGGTCGGAGTAATACTGCGTCTCGCTGACGTCCCGCTCGCTCACCGGCTCTCCGTTCCTCGTCCACGAGATGTTCACGGGCGGCGGGTGGAAGTTCGACACCGAACAGATGAGGGTGTTCTCAACCCCGAGCTTCACGTCACTCTCGCTGTACAGCAGTGTGTCCGGAGGAACTGTGAGATCACATAACAGACAGTATTACTATCGGTGTGTGTGAGCATCACTGGCTGTTCGGATGGCAGACAGCGTATGGCAAGTTGTTTTAATATATATGGCCTTATTTTAAAGGGATGGTTCGGAGTAACTTCAACCTAGGGTCTTTAGCACCATGACCTCGAGTCAAACACCCCTCGAACATTGTTAGAGTTAGAGCTTATTTAGAGATATCAGCCGAACGGCTCATGCTACCGCTAACCCGGACGTCGAGGTCACTTCCGTGATTTAGGAAAAGCCCGTAAAAGTCCTTTGCAAAACTCACAAGTGTTTACACTACATCCTTATGCATCGCTTTCTGCCAGGATTTTTACGGGTTTTCAATGCCTCATTTTATGAGGACAGAACCTGTGTACTACTGTAGAAGTTTGGTGCTATCCCGGGCATTATTAGTGGGGTGATTAGAGCTTATTCTTTAAATACTAGTACTTATTCCCCTATTCAGGGAATTATGGTTGATTGAATGGCGGATGCAACTTAATCTGAAAGGGTGAATCTTCTTCAACCCAAAATACACTGTCCGGACAAACAAAAGTCGCTGTTTGGATTTAAATAGGCAAATGCTTCAAGTCCTCCTGTGGTGAAAATCAAGCTTTTTTTTTTTTTTATTAGAACAAGGTACATTGAAAATCTTCAGTGACATAAACATTATTAAAGGCTTTGCTTTTTCAAAATTTTCACCCACAGATTTCCATCCCAACACAACAACCCCAGATGCTAGAGAAAAAAAAAGAAAAAAAGAAAATTGAATACATTAAAATAAAAAATAAATAAAAAATATATATGTAAAAAATCTAATTATAATAAATAAATAAGGGGGGGGGGGGGGGGTCCTCAAATTACTTTAAAGAGGGAGGAGTATATTTTTCTCAAAATAGAATATTTCAGGGTCCAATGTTTTGTAAATTGTTCTGGTTGATGAAAATCAAGCTTTTAACCACCATTTTGAAAATAGTTTTGATTGATTTACTTCCATTGCAAAGATCATGAGCAGGGACACAGAATCTGCGGAATTTTGTGATTTCTGAGCTAAACTTTTGGAAAAAATCTGCGGAATTATGGGGAATTGTTTTAATAATTATATATAATGTTATATATATATATATATATATATACATATATATACAATAAGATATATAATTGTTTATATATGTTATGCAATAAATATTACATGAAATGAAAGCACTATACAATGTTAATATTTTAGTGCTGGGTGATTTGATGACACAAAACTGCATCACGGTAGAAACTGGTGTTTGTTTAGTTTTTAGGTTTTTTTTACTAAGCCTTTACATTGGCTTATTTTTGTGCCAGGAGAACATGGATTAAAAAAAAAATAGCATAAATACAAATTTATTATCAAAAGGTTTGTAATCAAATCAACTGATAAAAGTGCTGCACAACAGATGTTTACTGGTTAAATAAAATAATGTGAAATTGTTAGATATTCCTTAAAAAAAATGTCACAAATAAATATATTATAATTAGCCTATTGTTAGTATTATTACTTTGAGAAGTACGTTCGATTCGATTGTACAATAGTAATATATTTCTGTGATCCTATCT
The DNA here is from genome assembly GCF_949152265.1 of Phoxinus phoxinus. Classification (NCBI taxonomy): domain Eukaryota; kingdom Metazoa; phylum Chordata; class Actinopteri; order Cypriniformes; family Leuciscidae; genus Phoxinus; species Phoxinus phoxinus. Next base: position 35,408,835 of record NC_136885.1, read on the forward strand.
TCACGTTAAACCAAACTTTTATTTTGACGGGTTTCTGAGTGTATCTGACGATGAAATGCTGAAGATGAACGTGTACTTGGGTATGTGTAGTGTGTGTAGTACATGGGGCTCTCATTTACGAGACTCGCTGAACAATCAGACTTTGATAGCAGTCTTTAATATTCAGTCACTAGTCAAATATAGCAATTTGATATTATGATCGGCAGTGAATAGACAGATCTGTTATCTCAGCAAACATTGAAATGTAATAAAAGTACAGTGCTATGCATAAGTTTAGACACCCATGCTAGAGTTGACTAAAAAGAGGATAGAGCCATCTTTTGGAAATTGAACTTAATGCCTTAAAGGTTGGATTTTTCCTATTTTTTTATATTAAGGACACCAATTTTCTTTGTGAATGAATAATGTATCGTAAATAAATAAATGTTCTTCCTTAAAATACAGGGTGCATAAGTTTGGACACCCCTATGTTAAATTCCCATAGAGGCAGCAGATTTTTATTTTTAAAGGCCAGTTACTTCATGGATCCAGGATACTCTGCATCCTGATAAAGTTCCCTTGGCCTCTGGAATTAAAATATCCCCACATCATCACATACCCTTCACCATACCTGGAGATTGGCATGGTTTTATTTCAGTTAGCCTAACAGCTGGTTTGATTTGCATTGAGAGATGATCTTATGGAAAGTACCCCATGCCAATCTCTAGGTATGGTGAAGGGTGTGTGATGATGTGGGGATATTTTAATCCCAAAGGCCAAGGGAACTTTATCAGGATGCAGAGTATCCTGGATCCATGAAGTAACTGGCCTTTAAAAATAAAAATCTGCCTGCCTCTATGGGAATTTAACATAGGGTTGTCCAAACTTATGCACCCTGTATTTTAAGGAAGAAAATTTATTTATTTACGATACATTATTCATTCACAAAGAAAATTGGTGTCCTTAAAGGTTGGATTTTTCCTATTTTTTTAAATTAAGGCATTAAGTTCAATTTCCAAAAGATGATTTTTTATTCCTCTTTTTAGTCAACTTTAGCATGGGTGTCTAAACTTATGCATAGCACTGTAACTAGCGTTACTTATTTGAAAAAGAACCTTGGAATTTTGTTGCAAATTGAAAACGTAATCTGATTATTTGTACAATTAACTCAAGTTACTTTAATTACCAATGGATTGAGGAGGGTTGTTTTCTCCAGCAACACAGCGAGGGATGTTGTAGAAGCAGGTGCCGATGGAGTAGTGCGCTTGCGACGGTAAACTACGGTTGAGTGTCCAGTCCGACGCGAACTCCGGTAAACGGCGCCTCGCGGTGAAGTGTGTGGGATCCACGTGCCAGAGCTCCTGTCCATCAAACTCCAGCTCAAATCCAGCATCCATCAGCTCTATGTGGCAGTAGGTCAGCTGACGCATTAAGTGCTCGCTGCCTGAGGGAGAAAAACCTTGTTTATCATATACTCGACCAGTCAAAAGTGCGGGATCGGATCTTTGTGTTTTTAACCCTCTGGGGTCGGTAATCGCGCCGGCGCGAAAAGTGCAAAAGAGACTTAAATTACTCTGTCGATTTTTGTCATACAGGCCAGAGTTATACATCATTCAAAACTGTTAAATGTCTACTTTTATTTGTGTACACATAAATTAAAAACAAAATGTTCAGCTTTTTGTAAAATAAAGAAAATAAACATGATACACGTTCTGCCGTCTCTCTCAGTGTGAAGTCTCTTGTGCTCACCAAGGCTGCATTTATTTGATTAAAAATACAGTAAAAACTGTAATATTGTGAAATATTATTAGAATTTAAAATAGTGGTTTTCTATGTGAATATAGTAAAGTGTAATTTATTCCTGTGATCAAAGCTGCATTTCCAGCATCATTACTCCAGTCTTCAGTGTCACATGATCCTCCAGAAATCAGGATAATATGATGATCTGATGCTCAAGAAACATTAATAATAACTATCAATGTTCAAACAGTTATTTACACTTTGTATTTCAGGATTATTTGGTAAATAGATAGTTGAACAAATAGCATTTATCTGAAATAGAAAGCTTTTGTAACATTAAACACTACCAATTAAAAGTTTAAGGTCAGTAAGAATTTTTATTTATTTTTTTGGGGGGAAAGAAAAAATAAATTAATAGTTTTATTCATCAATGATTAATTAAATTGATCAAAAGTGACAGTAAAGCCATTTATAATGTTAGAAAAGATTCCATTTCAAATAAATGCTGTTCTTTTGAACTTTCTATTCATCAAATAATCATGAAAAACAACTGTTTTCAACATTGATAATAATAACAATATATGTTTGTTGAGCAGGAAATCATATTATACTGATTTGTGAAGGATCATGTGACACTGAAGACTGGAGTAATGGAATAAATCACAGGAATAAATTACATTTGATTTTACTATATATTCACATAGAAATTTTAAATTGTCATAATATTTATCAATATTACTGTATTTTTGTTGTATTTTTAATCATATAAATGCAGCCTTGGTGAGCAGAAGACACTTCTGATAAAAAACATTAAAAATCTTACCGATCCAAAACTTTTGAACAGTGTATAAACACGGGATAATACACAACAGGAACAAACTCAAATGTTCAGTTATCAAGAAAATAAACGGATTACCTTGAGCTCTCGAGAAACTCCAGAAGACTGCAAACGTGAGACAGAGAAAGATCCTCCGCAGCATTTCGAGGTCAGGAGCCGAATGCCAGACATGTGTTTACTGGAAACATTTACTTCCTCCATTCTTCACAATACAGGTTCCTCGTGCCTGAGAGAAACTAGAGCACCGAATTCCACATGACGGGTTTCAGTTCTTTTGTGATGCATGAAACCATTGTTTTTATTCTGTATCAGCCATTGTGCATCAAGCTTATGATATTAGAAACGGTTCCAGGTCATTCATGATTGGCTTAATGCTCTGGACTGATAGAGAACTGGTTAATAAAATTACATTATTAAGGCACATTCACACCTAGGACGATAACGATATGTGACAGACACTTATGATCACAGTCTGGAGCCGCACGGGTATATCTGTATAACTATACATTGTATGGGTCAAAATTATCCATTTTTCTTTTATGCCAAAAATCATGAGGATATTAAGATCATGTTCCATGAAGATATTTAGTAAATGTCCTACCGTAAATATATAAAACATGTATTTTTGTGAGTGAATGCAGCACAATCGTGAACATAAATGCACAACTTTAAAGCAGATTTTCTCAATGTTTACATTTTTTTGCTCCTCAGATTCCAGATTTTCAATAGTTGTGTCTCGACCAAATATTGTCCTATCCTAACAAACCACACATCAATGGAGAGATTATTTATTCAGCTTTCATATGATGTATAAATCTAAATTTTTTTAAATGACCCATGTGACTGGTTTTGTGGTCCAGGGTCACAAATATGATAGCGACATAGAAAAAAGATATAGTAATTGGAATCACTTTCAGAACGATTTTTTTTCCCAGAAGGATAAAAACATTGACAGCCAATCAGAATCCACCCTGCTCTAAAGAGCTTGCACATTGAAGCGGCAGACGACAAAACCGCAGCGCGTGCAAGAATAAATGGAACAATATCTTCTGCTGGTGTGTGCATGCTAATATAGTTATGGGTTTTATTTTCGGCTCGTTCCCACACATCAACATTTTAACATGCAATAAAAACCATCCTATTTTGCATATTACAAATTATTTAGAAAAAAAATAGATTTTAAAATCCCATAACAGTAACATCCTATTTTGCATGTTATTTGCATATTACAAATTATATTTTAAAGGGTGTGTGTGTGTGTATGTGTGTGTTTGACACTCATTTATACATGTGATGAACAAAAACACTTTTTTGACCAATGGATTCTGAACTGTTGTCAATGATAAACTGGGTTTTTGCTATTAAATTTCCAATGATTTACAGCGGAGTAAAATTTTCCCAAAAAAGTTTCAGTTTTTCATGACTTTGGGAACCCAGTAAAATCCCAGTAAAATCTTAACTTCTTCATGTCCTTCTTCTAAACTGGAATCACTCATGCTGTGTGTTTGCAGTGACTAGGTTACCTTATAAATAGCATTTAAACACCCACAACATTAGATCTAGCATTTCTGGTTTGGCAAGGCTGCTGAACTGTACCATACACACACACACACAAAAATGCATTATAAAATATTAAATAAGCACAACTTCACACAGTTCACTTGTTGTGTTTGTATTTCCATCCAAATAAAAACCAACGTATAATCTGGAGTGCATAAACTCTTAATTATACAGCAGATTAGGAATATTACGTCACAATGATCTGCCAGTTGTCTTATATATTCAAAAAAGAATAATTTTAGAGCAATGCAAAGAAATAAGCAGAAGCAGAACCAGGATCATGACATTATGGACTCTATATACAGGAAATAAAAGAGGGTTTTCCACTACACACCAGATCCACTCTCAAGTTAGCATTCAGCTTAGCGTACTCACACCACTGGATCTAGTAGCTTTTCTCTAGAGCTTGAAGCACAAACCCAGTCCAGTGAAGAAGCATTATGGCTGTTATTTTTGAGATTGCAGACAAATTCATGACAAAAAGTGTAATTTGACATTGATCTGACCATGTAAAAAACATAAAATCAGTTTCATACGGATCAAAGCAATATCAGAATGTAACTAGAGAGCAGTTTCATTCACTCACGACTCACTGCAAACCGTACGGAAATGTTTGGATTATTATATCATACTGTACATACAAAGCAAACCATTGCATCGTAGAACAGAAACCATAACTCTTTAAAGCCAATGCAAAGTAGTTCTTATGTTCTGCGCATGAAATCGTGCATATTTTATATGTTCTGTTGCTCAAAACGACATCCGACTACCGGCCCTGATATTTAAAGCAATGCACAGAAGCAATAAATGCAAATTAAATGGAAGCAAAACAAAACAACAAGCCATTTCGTCAACTAAGAAAAGTAGTTATGATAACACACTCTCATCGGAGTTTCCCATTATGGGCGTTTTGGTAAAAGTCTTCTTTATAAAAGAAAAAAAATCATCCTACACGATATATATATATACAGATTTTTTTGTTACACTGAAGTAAACGAAGCACAGAGTTCCTGGGATCAGGATGCACAGGAAAACGACGCGTGTACGGAGGACCAGAGCGCTTCCCAGAATTCCCAGTTGTTCACCTGGAGTCGGAGTCACTGGAGTCGGATGAGGACGAGGATGAGGAGGAGGAGGAAGAGTCTGAGCTGGAGCTGCTGGCGCTGAGACGTGACGGCGCTGTGTGAGGATCCACGACGCTGGGCTTCTCCACTGGAACACACACACACACACACACTTTCAGTCCTGAAGGTTTTGCAGGAAACACACAGCAGGGCTCGACAACACTTGAGTTGTGCTGTTGACTTGGATTGGAAAATTTAGCAACATGCTTGTGAATATTGGAAACAAAGTATATTTTTACAAGGAAAAGCACCTTTTTTTCATAGTTTGGCTGGTCCTGCGACTTATACTCAGGTGCGACTTATAAATCAAAATGAATTCATACTGACTGAGATGAACGAAGAGAAAACATTACCGTCTGCAGCCGCGAGAGGGCGCTCTAGTTAGCGGAGTTGTTCAGAAGCGACACCGAGGAAGAACTCGATGTATTCAGTGTCGAGGAGTGAGATCGGGAGCTTGGTGAACTTGCTGACCGGTAACTTGCTGGACTCGCTGGATAATGTTAGTTTAGCCTATTCAGCCTCAGGTATATGTTCTTTATGCTATTGTGTCGCTGAAGTAAGGAATAATTGACTCCAGGCCGTTGAATTATTAGAAAAATAATGCACACCCGAGGTGGTGATGCGGTCACGACGCGAAGCGGAGTTACTCCTCGGGTGTGCATTATTTTTCTAATAATTCAACGGCCTGGAGTCAATTATTCCGCTTATACTACAGTTACCACACCTCGAAATATTGTTCAGATGATGCATTTCAAAACATTTGTAAAGTTTTTGTCACTAAAACGCTCTTGTATGTAGGACTAATTCCTTGCGCATCTAAACCCATCCGTTGCTGATTCCAGAACGTCATTGTAGAGTTAGCGGAGGTTTGTGCCGCTGATAGCAGAGTAATGCTGGGGACACACTTAACGACGGACACACTCTCTGACTGTGAACGCAGCAGATTTTAAACACCGCTGTGAACACACACTGAACGCGCTGAATACGCGCGCATGATCAGTCATAACATAAGTATCAAATTACATTCATAACCGGCCTTAGAGAGAAGCATGTGCGTCAATATTATTATTTATTTATTAATTCAATTAGTTTTAATTAATTCGTTAATTATTTTTTCTAGTAGTGACAATAGACTAGACTAATAAATGAAACACAAAGCCCTTTTAACAAGTATAGGCCTATCAATAACTATTTATTTGTTATATTATCTTCAATAATTACGAAAACCGGTGCAGCAGTTCAATTTATTTAAATATTCAGTTTAATTTGCTATTGATTATATATAGGACTATATACTTTATTTATTCAAATTAAACTGCATGTTTCCATTGATTGTGAAGTTAGACACTGAACATCGCAGATCGAGCGCATGCGGCTGCCGTTTTTCTTGTTATGAATTGTGTCCTATTTTCCGTTATTACAGTTGACTACGCGCAGTGATATGGAACTGTGATGCGGTCAAGACCTGCCGGAACTACTTTAGCCGTGCGGTTCCCTGAAAATAATTGCACACCATAGAACGTTTGTCAACCAATCAGATTCAAGCATTCATCGGCCCTGTAGTATAAGGATTATTAATCGGCCTGATATCTGAGGGAGGAATTGTCCTGGACACGAGAGGTAGCGGCTGGGCTACAGCGCACACTGCGGCCGGCGTCAGCTCTACTGTACCTTTGGGTTTCTGGGGTTTCTTGGCCGAGTTCAGCTGTCCGCTCACGTCCAGTAATCTCCTCTCCAGCTCTCTCTTCTTCTCCAGAGCCAGTTCCTCTCGACTCTTCCCTCCTTCCTTCTTCACCACTGCACACAGGAGGCATCTACATTACACTTTATACTGGAACACTTTATTTTACAGTGTCACAATGTACTTACCATAGTAATAACAGTAAATTATGCATAATTACATGCAACTAAGGCTGTTTACACTTGGCATTAAAGGGGACATATGCTAAATCCACTTTTTTAGCCCTTAAATGCATTTTGTTGTATATTTGGAGTGTTTAGAAGTACAGAAAATGTTAAATTAGTCTCTTCAGGTGCTTCGTTGATATCTTTATATTCTGTTTTGGTCATATTTTGCAACCGGTTCCGATTTTTCAATTCTCTATTACGTTTTTTTAACAATAACGTCACAGTATTTTGCAGCGAACTGCCAAATAAGGACGTCGACTCGCGGCCCAACACTCAGAGCAATCCGCCATTTTTATTCATTATTTATTAATCAATGACACATAGGTTATAACCGTAATTAAACTAAACTATACTTGTTCCGACTCCACACAGCAGATATTCTCTGACTCTCCGAGTGGAAATGAACACCGTTACTGTGAGTTTCTGTTTTGATATGATCATCTTCCCGTGAGTTGAGATTGTTCACTGAGCGCGAGCTGGTTAGGCTCCGCCCCCTGTGCCGTGAACCAGCAGCTCATTAGCATTTAAAGGAGACACACTAAAACGGTGCCACCCCAAAAAGTGACGATTTAAACATGCTGTAAAAAATTATCTGTGGGGTATTTTGAGCTAAAAGTTCACATACAGACTTATATTACATCTTGTGAAAAGGGACATAATAATAGGTCCCCTTTAACATGCGATCACCGTGATCCAATCAAGCAGATCGGATCATAAGCCAATCAGGACACGGTGCATTCACATAAAGTGGCTTTGTATCTGGATAACAGATCGGATCTCGCATTCCCACGAAAAAAAAAAAAAAAAAAAAGGATGGCGCCGGTGCAAAGTCGACCTGAAGTGGTGGGTTTTCTTTTAAAAACAGTTTTCAGTCAGGGGACATTTTACAAATCTCACAAAATGAGGAGGATGAAGAGGCTGCATGTGCTAATGATGTGGATAGATGCCGTAATGGAGACGGGACAGAGAAACGTATCCGAGAACGTTGCCAGCCATGTTGGGAAGTGTATTAGCGATGTACTTCACACTCGACTATCGCAAAACCACACAGCTCTCAGTTCCGGAGAGAGGAGGGGGAATAATGACAGTGTGTGTGTGTGTGTGTGTGTGTGTGTGTGCTTGTTAATCATGTAAATCATGATGCATATGAAACAACAGATAGTTTTTTCCCACGATTCTGAATAGACAACTAGACAAAACGCATTATATTTAAAAAAAAATGGTTCTGATTATGTTAATTGCTGAAGAAAAATATTTACTAAGATTATTTTTTTTAAATCAATGCTTGAATTAATTAGTGATTAAATGACTCAAATACTTCGCTTGTTTTATTACTGGATGAATCAGCATTTTTTAATTAATCTATTGAATTAATAGGTGGACTTAAAGCAGCGCCGATCTGTCTTTATACACTGAAAATGTAAAAAACTTTTAGGCTTTTATGTTCAAACCGGAGTCAGACGATGGTGGAGAGACTCGAGAAGAAGTGACAACATGTAGAAGAACAGGACATTTCTGAATGGTTAGTTGATGAATTTATGTAGATTATGTGTAGTTATCTTCTAGTCATTGATTAGCATATTCTGTCATGATAATCTATAAATCGTGTTCAGGGGGCGGGGTTTATGTAAATTCTAGGGTTGGTGATGTCACTAACGGGAGGAATGTCGTGTAGTTCCTACCAGCCGTTTGTTGTAGTTCTTAAAAAGCGATTTCTTTAAAAGCAAATATCTCCCTTTGCTCTGAACTTTGAGCGTTGTAACTTTGCAGATGTTGTTTATGATCAAACAGCAACATTACACACTAACTACAGCTAGAAAAGGATTAATGATTAAACGTGCAGCTCAATTTTGACAGAAAATTTTGATGTTTTTAAGCTTTATAATCCAGGTTTACTTACAATCATCGAATCTCAGCTCGCCATACGGTTTGCGCGGCTTCTTGCGCAGGCATGTCATGACGTAGCGCTCCAGCTCGCGCAGCGTGGACGGCTTCAGCGTTTCGAAGTCGATCTCGATCTCCTCGGGGTTGGTGTCTCGCAGCGAGGGCTCTCGCGACTGGATGATGTGAACCACGCGCCCCAGTTTCTCCCCGGGAAGCTTGTTGATGTCCAGACTGAGCTGCCGCTTGTCATCGTAACTCATAGGAAGACCGTCTTCTTCTTCCTCAGAGTCGTAGTGAGGCAAGCACACGGGGGCGGCCGGAGCAAAGCGAGATGATGAGGCGGATTTCTTTGTGTTCCTGTCGGAGGAAATAAATCGAATTAATTAGATACAAATAAACAAATGTCACACCCCTATAGAAAAATAGGGGTGTGACAGTACCCTCATGTCACGATTCGATACGATATTATTGCGAAGACACGTGACCCTGGATCACAGCACCAGTCTGGAGCCGCACGGGTATATCTGTGGCAATAGCCAACTATACATTGTAAGGGTCAAAATTATCCATTTTTCTATTATGCCAAAAATCATGAGGATATTAAGATCATGTTCCATGAAGATATTTAGTAAATGTCCTACCGTAAATATATAAAACATGTATTTTTGTGAGTGAAAGCAGCACAATCGTGAACATAAATGCACAACTTTAAAGGAGATTTTCTCAATGTTTACATTTTTTTGCTCCTCAGATTCCAGATTTTCAATAGTTGTGTCTCGACCAAATATTGTCCTATCCTAACAAACCACACATCAGTGGAGAGATTATTTATTCAGTGTTCATATGATGTATAAATCTCAATTTCATAAAATTGACACATGTGACTGGTTTTGTGGTCCAGGGTCACATATAATAAAAGGTTAACAATTTTTTTTTACTGTTGATTAAAAAGCTACATTTGATGTTACATTGTGTGTGTAAATAAACAGGCTTGGACTTGGTGCTGGAAACCCAACACACAGGACAATAGAGACACCAGAATAACAATATTCATGATTCTGAAGCTGAAAACAGAATTATTTTAGACTAATATTCTTGCACTCGTCACAGACTAGATATATTTAAAATAATGTCGGACACTTTTACTGGTAACAAGACATGTGGCATCATCAGAACCCACAAATATTCCCACATTGCATTATTATACATTATATTCAACGTTATATATAGTAATTTGATGTAGTACTGACACTAAAACTTTCTCACACATGTAAACATCATATACACAATATATAATGTCACTATCCAAGATACATATTGATGCATTTTTGTATAGCGATATCTTGTTACACCCCTAAAATATACAATTCAAAACATTACATTTGGACATAATGATAGTCATCCCTATTATTACATATCAGTCAATAGAGAGAGCGTATTTAGGCCCCGCCCACACCGGGGGGGGGGGAAACAATCCACCCGTCTCCATTGACTCTGCATTGTGAGAGGCTCCTCCTCCTCGTCATTTCTTGCTTCTAACTAAAGACAGTAAAATGGCTAAAAGCTGCTGTGTGACGAGCTGTACAGCAAACAAGCTAAGGAACCCAGAAATAAGTGTTTATAAGCTGTCGACCCCAAAAAACTAGTGTTTAAGGACTTAAAAGTGGACACAGGCTGGAACGAATGGGTAAATTGTGGGATCCTGACACTCAGTATGCACTAGAAACACAGTTACGTGTGCAGTACGTTAAACATTTCGTCACTGGTGAGTCAAATATTCACATGCCAGTTTTATATATTATATTTCTGTAAGATAAGCCAGGGGTTTTCAAAGTGGGGGGCCGCAAGCAAGTTGGAAAAAATAAATAAATAAATCAATATTATTATGAGAATTGTCATGAAATAGCATTATAATAATTTGTCGTAGGGATTGGACGGTATGAAAATTTAATATCACGATTATAGTGACCAAAATTATCGTGATTATCAATATTATCACGGTTTTGTTCAAACAAAATGTGTGATGAATGTGTTCAAAAATATAGATATATTTATGAAATTTACCCATTTAAACTGGTTTTTATTATTCAGTCTGGGTAAAAGTATATGGTGTAAAATAAATAAATAACTATGTGTGTGTGCTGTAAAGTGGTTTGAAAAAAGAAAAATCGGTAAAATCGGTATCGGCAGCTCAAACTCAGTGAAGAATCGGAATCGGCCAGGAAAATTGTAATCGGTGCATCTCTATAATCTTTCTGATTGGCTGGTATCAAACACCATCACATAATCTGATGTTCACAGATGTTTTATTTATTTATTTCTACATTTGCCGTAGTGTTGTCAAAGGGTTCAATAGACCATTTTGCAAGATGTAAACAACACTGGTCCAGAAACACTTCCTGTTTCAGTTTGTAACTGGTTTCTTTATTTCACATGTAAAGAAAACATCTTAAAGATGTTTGTTTAACTTTTTGATTCAGTTTTATATGTTCTGTTAGTTGTATTTCATCCTAACGTTTATGTAGTGTTAAAAAACGGAAACAGGAAGTGCTTCTGGACCAGTGTTGTTTACATCTTGCAAAATGGTCTATAACACATCCTGCAGAAGGGGGGCCTTGGCCAGAACCTCGTGGTATTTGGGCGGCCTTGTCATGGGAAAGTTTGGGAACCCCTGAGATAAGTGATCCTGTGTTACCGATGACGTTCTCCTCCAGCGGGCGTACGCTAGTTCTCAGAGTAATGACGCGTTACGCTCCGTCTCAACTGCCTGATCCACTTTAAAGTCCTTAAGTCACGCCCCTTTTTTTGAATATACATGAAAATGCACTTTCTGAACTTAAATGTTTGTAACTCAAGAATGCTTTGGAATATGGATGTAAGATTGGTCTTGTTTTTAAGAAGAAAATTGGCAGATTTTTGTAGAAGTGAAATAAATTAAGAAAGTGTAACAGAAAAAAAGTTATAGAAGTTTGAGTTTATGAAAATATAAAATAAAATAAAAAAATTATTCATATTTTATATAAAATATATTTTTTCAAAACCTGGGTAACTCTAAAACTGCACAAAAATCAAAGCCAAAAATCTGAACAAGTTGTGTTTTAAATTTTAGGTTGATATCTCAAAAAATGCGTTTGCAGTAAGATTTTGTTTGGGCGCAGTACCACACTTTTTCACTAGTTGACATTACTGCCCATATAAGGGCGCCTCCATTTCCATATATGGTTTTTCTTTATTTCTAAAACATTTTCAGACCTTTTTTTCTAAAATAATTGAACAAATGCTATCTTTTGAACTCTTGGCATGAAAACAAACTGAGGTTTCTACCATTTTTTTTAAGATTGTTCATGTTCATCACTATTTCAAAATAAAGGACTGAACACCTTAGGAGTATGAAAATATTATTGTTGCAAATTGATAAATTACAGCTCCTCTGTAATTTATTTTGAAAATCAGTCACCAAATATGAAAACTAGAGATTGTAAGCTTTCAAATGATATATAGTTTGTCAATATTACTTAAGGTTTTTACTAAGATATTATTGTTTTAAAAATATACTGGCAAACGTCCCACCTGTGGGACGGTGACAGTCAAAGGGTTTTAAACGCTCGTTTTTTGGGGTCGACAGCTTATAAAAACGTATGTCTGGGTTCCTTAGCTTGTTTGCTGTACAGCTCGTCACACAGCAGCTTTTAGACATTTTTCTGTCTTTAGTTAGAAGCAAGAAATGATGAGGAGGAGGAGCCTCTCACAATGGAGTCAATGGAGACGGTTGGATTGTTTCCCCCCCGGTGTGGGCGTGGCCTAAATACGCTCCGTCTCTATTGGAAAGAGGAAAACTCACTTGTTTTTGCTGCTTTTCTTCGTCTGGGCTTTCTTGCTCTGTGTGGAGGACAGAGAAGCTCGGCTCGATTTGCTTTTAGGCATCTTGTCCCGTTCATCACTCACACCCCGACTTCCTCTGCGCTTCTCCGGCTTCTTTTTCTTCTTCTTGTCCTTCTTTTTCTCTCGTTTTCTTTTGGGTTTGACGATCGGTCCAGACGAGAGCGCGGCGAGCTGCTCATGCACCGCTCTGAGCTAAAACACAACAGCAGCGTTACCATCCCGGTGTGATCACATGATCCTTCAGAAATCAGTATAATATACGTGACCCTGGACCACAAACCCAGTCTGGAGCCGCACGGGTATATCTGTGCAACTATACATTGTATGGGTCAAAATTATCCATTTTTCTTTTATGCCAAAATTCATGAGGATATTAAGATCATGTTCCATGAAGATATTTAGTAAATGTCCTACCGTAAATGTATAAAACATGTATTTTTGTGAGTGAATGCAGCACAATCGTGAACATAAATGCACAACTTTAAAGGAGATTTTCTCAATGTTTACATTTTTTTGCTCCTCAGATTCCAGATTTTCAATAGTTGTGTCTCGACCAAATATTGTCCTATCCTAACAAACCACACATCAATGGAGAGATTATTTATTCAGCTTTCATATGATTTATACATCTTAATTTCAGAAAATTGACCCATGTGACTGGTTTTGTGGTCCAGGGTCACATGATGATTTGATGCTCAAGAAACATTCATTATTATTATCAGTTGAAAACTCTTCTATTTATTTGAAATATAATATTTTGTACCAGTATTTACTGTAACTTTTGATCAATTTAATGCATCATTGCTGAATAAAAGGTATTAATATCTTTCTTATTGAAAATCTATAAAGGTAAGGTCCGTGTGAGGAGGTGTGTAACAGGGAGGTCTGTGTACCTGAGTACACACCTGGTCCTGTAGTTGGGCCAGGCGCTGAGCTCGCTCCTCCTCGCTGTCCGAGCTCGGCTCGCTGTCGCTGCTCGGCTCGCTCTCCGACGAAGAGGAAGAGGAAGAGGAGGAGGAAGAGGAGGATGAGGAGGAGGAGTGGTGCATTCCCAGCATGCCCCTGTTCCGTCCCAATGGGAGAGGAGACAGTTCCTCTTCCTCCGAAACCTCGTCAGGCATTTTTGCGAAGCGAAACTCAAACACGTCCTGTGGAAAGACAGAGGGATAAATATAATCTGCAGGAGGACATTCATATTAAAGCATATTAAATCCTAACAAAAAAAAAAAAAAAAATTAAATAATGGTTTAATAATTTAAAACAAAAATTAATAACTGGGAAATAGACAATATATGTCAGTGATAAAAGAAAAGTGTTAATATTATCTAATTTAAAAATGACAATAAAGTTATTCTTTGTATATTATTTTAGTTTTAGTATTATTTTATTAAAATTTTATTTTTAAACCTATTTAAATCGCTCTCAGTTGGACTAGGCTGATATTACGCAACATAATATCAGGCTTTATTTTCTCCAATAAAACAATATAATAAGAATATTTAAAAACACTAAAACAATATTATAATAAAAAATATAAATAATAAAAACTAAAATATAATTATTTCACTTAAATTATGAACTATTTAAATCACTTCAAATAAATAAATATTTAAAAATACTAAAATTAATCATAATAATAATACATTTAAACAATAAATACTACAAAATATTTTTTTTATTTAAATTATAAACTTTTTTTTAATGCTCTGTTTAACTAGGAGGTAGAATTAAATAAAATGATTTATTTCCTCCAAATAAATATATTAACAAATAATGTTTAAAAAACTAAATGAGTAATAATAATGATAATGTTTAAAAAACTAAATGAGTAATAATAATGATAATTTAAAACATCTAAAAATAATAAAAACAAAATTATAATTACAAAATAAAATACAAAAAAAATTATATTCATATATAAATCATTTTAAGGCTTTATTTTCTCCAATAATACAACAATATTTAAAAACACTAAAATTGAAAATAAATAAAAAAAACAACATAATAATAATGAAAAAATAATAAATAATAGAAATTAAATTATAACGTACGAACGTTACGAATTCTAAAATGAATACAAATAATAATAAAAACAGAAAGTAATAATAATAAAATATTAAAACAACACACTACAAAATAATTATTATTTTAAATGATAAAATTATTTAAAAAATAAAAAATAATAAATTATAGAAATTAAATTATAAAATGACTAGAATACTAAAATGAATAACATTTTTTTATAAAAACAGCATCTAATAATAAAAAAAAAATATTAAAACAACACATACTACAAAATAATTATTTTATTTAAATTATAAACTTCTTTTAAATTGCTGTTTAACTAGGCTGAATTAAATAAAGGCTTTATTTCCTCCAAATAAATAAATAATATTTAAAATACTAAATGAGTAATAATAATACATTTAAAACATCTAATAAAAAATATTACAAAATAAAAATTATATATATATAAATATCAGCGAAAACAAACAAAACTCTCTCTAACATGTCCAGCTTAAAATCACTAAACAGTTTGGACAAAACCAGCATATTTTAGGCTCATTCAGATTATTCTGCATATATAATGTGAGTTTCCGCACCTGCAGTTTGCGTGCCATGCTGACCACGTCGTGTTCGGGAGGATTGTACTTGTAGCAGTTGGAGAACATGAGTCTGACGTCAGCGCTGAACTGCTGGGCATCTCTGTACTCGCGCTCGTCCATCTTCCTCTGAGCAACACAACACCGGAGGAGAGCTCGTTAACACATGCTGAGACAATCACACTATTAACTATGTGTTACATTTAACAAATAAGTTTAAAGGGTTAGTTCACCCAAAAATTAAAGCGCAGTGCTTCTGGGTTGTACGCCAGAACGGAGGCTCACTATTGGCCGGCGCTGGTCATGTGTGTGATGATGTGTGGCATATTGGCATATGTATGGTCCATAATAACAATGCAATCCAGACTTTTAAACTTGCCGGTGCAGTTTCAAGCGCCTCTCACTGCTCTGCACCTGCGCTTCTGCTGGTTTCGGCTGGCTCTGAATGAAAACGCGTTGTGGAAACGCGTTGGCTCAGTACTTTTTGTCCCTCTTTGCTATTATAGTTTTGCAAGATGGCGGAACTATATGGAAGCCTCCGTGGACCTACCCGTCCCATGTATATAAAGATAATAAATTCTTCATTTATAAGGATAAGTCAGATAATTGGCCAAGGTATTTGTACACCATTGAGGACATATTTATGAATAAAAATATTGATTTTAGATAATAAAATACCTAAAAAGATACTTAGTGTCCCTTTAATAAAGAAATGAAAAGAAACAACTAACATAACGGCCCTATTTTAATGGCTGCAAATAGCTAGTTTGCCCTAGTAGGCCAGGCTACAGCTGTGTATAAAAACATGTATAAAAAAAACGGACTCGGGCTGATAATTATGATGAGCTGTCGGACACGGGCCGGGCTCTAATTTGGTCGAGATACAACTATTGAAAATCTGGAATCTGAGGAGCAAAAAAATGTAAACATTGAGAAAATCTCCTTTAAAGTTGTGCATTTATGTTCACGATTGTGCTGCATTCACTCACAGAAATACATGTTTTATATATTTACGGTAGGACATTTACTAAATATCTTCATGGAACATGATCTTAATATCCTCATGATTTTTGGCATAAAAGAAAAATGGATAATTTTGACCCATACAATGTATAGTTATACAGATATACCCGTGCGGCTCCAGACTGGGTTTGTGCTCCAGGGTCGTGTGTGTGTGTGTGTGTGTGTGTGTGTGTGTGTGGTTCATGCATGTCACCTTGATGGTGCTGAGGTCCATGGGGTGCTTGATGATGTCGCTGTAGTCGTGCAGGCCCAGGGTCGACGTGTCCACGGGTTTGTAGAAGGGCCAGGCGTACGCCGCATGTTTCTTGGACAGCAGTTCTTTGAGGACGCCGCTACAGTAGCGAAGCTGCTTGCTAAGTTTCCCGCGGCGCGACGGCTGATGGGGTCGCACGGACTCGGGCAGGTCTTTACGGGGAGGTTTGATTGGCCGACGGGACAGGGCTCGACCCAAGGCGGGCTGGAGGTGCGCGGGCTCGCTCACTCCCGTACTGGGAGAACAGTTTACAGGCGTGGAGGACAGAGAGTGAGGGATCTCTCCGGCCGACCCGTGACCTTTTCCCATTCCTCCCATCCGAGGTGTCGAGGTCACGGGGAAGCCCAGAGTGGTGGGAGTGGTGGTGTCGGCTTTACGCTTCACGCCCTTCTTCTGCGGAGACAACAGAGACGTCAGCATCGCTGTTAGTGGCCGTAACAACTAGATTAGATTAGAAAACTTTACTAATCCCTGTAAGGGGAAACTGACTTGCCACCATTGCTCATTACAAACACCACAAATAGACATTAAAAAACAACAACAATCAGTACATACAAAAATGACACAACTTCGTTAAAAAACCTAACTGCAGTAGGAGTAACACCGTGTCCTAACTACACGCGCCGCGCGGTAAAAGCGTCTTTTCCGTGTGAATCAGAGTTTCGTGCTGACCAGCCGCGACGGCGACAAGCGACGACTCTATTTTAGAAACGGTTTCTATTTTTCTGCGCCGTCGCGCTGGAACAACAAATAGCAAGTGTGGCACTGATAACCTCAGGCGCTGTTTATGTGCTTTATTTAATGTTAAAAGCGTATCATGTGACTTTGAATATCATTTAGTGCTCCAGCTTTGAGCTGTAAAAGCAACAATGGATAATTCACCTCAGATCTTGAAATTAAACATGGAAACAAGAACGCTCAAACTGTGAACAAACAAGTGTATCTTTAACAAAGATTGTTTTAGTAACTCAGTAGCCCATGTGTTTGAATAATGTTTAAATGGTGTAATATTTGTGAATTTTATTATGTACTTATCCATTTTCTTGCGATTGCCGTCAAGATTACTCTCTGGTGCCGTGCACTCTTCGCGAGACTCCGCCCACACGCTGTTTGATTGGCTGTGCACTAGCCACGTGACTCCACCCACATGCTGTTTGATTGGCTGTGCACTAGCCACGTGACTCCACCCACATGCTGTTTGATTGGCTGTGCACTCGCCGCGAGACTCCGCCCACGCGCTGTTTGATTGGCTGTGCACTCGCCGCGAGACTCCGCCCACACGCTGTTCTGATTGGCTGTGCACTCACCGCGTGACTCCACCCACACGCTGTTTGATTGGCTGTGCACTAGCCACGTGACTCCACCCACATGCTGTTTGATTGGCTGTGCACTCGCCGCGAGACTCCGCCCACGCGCTGTTTGATTGGCTGTGCACTCGCCGCGAGACTCCGCCCACACGCTGTTCTGATTGGCTGTGCACTCGCCACGAGACTCCGCCCACACGCTGTTCTGATTGGCTGTGCACTCACCGCGTGACTCCACCCACACGCTGTTTGATTGGCTGTGCACTCGCCGCGTGACTCCACCCACACGCTGTTTGATTGGCTGTGCACTCGCCGTGAGACTCCGCCCACACGCTGTTTGATTGGCTGTGCACTCGCCGCGAGACTCCGCCCACACACTGTTCTGATTGGCTGTGGGTTTTAATTGATTTGTATGCATCTCGCAGTCGCGTCTAGTATGGACCGACACGTTATTTGTCGCAGGATCTTACCGCATCACGTCTGGTTAGGACACGGTGTAAGAGACATTCTAAATGAGCTATTAAGTCCACTAAACATACAGTGTAGTGAATGACCTTTGTAACACAGAATACTTTTTTAATTTGCCCTTGTTCTCTTCTCCACAATGACCTTAAGTGAATCAGGATTAAGGCCAATAACCGAGCCAGCCTTTCTAATCAATTTATTAATGCTATTTTTATCATCTACAGTGACACTACATCCCCAACAGAGCACTGCATAAAAAACTCAAGAACTCATCTTCCTCAAAAAGAATAGTCTTAATTGTGCCTTCTTAAAAACAGCCTCACTATTCTTCTTCCAGTTTAATTTACTGTCCAAATGGACACCAAGATATTTACATACATGAACCTATTCATAGATGCCACCTACGTCACTACAAATAGAACGCCGCCATATTTACGATCGATCTCGCCCGGTATGGCCGCCCAAACTGCCCATTTGAATGAGAGAGAGACACAGATACCTGGAGAAAATTAACATTTTAGGCTCCGATTCTTATTTGTTACCCCCAGTTTTCTTTTGACCATTATTATCTGCTCCAATTGGCCGTCCATGATTATATATATATATATTAGGGCTGTCAAAAGATTAATCACGATTAATCGCATCCAAAATAAAAGTTTGTGTTTGCATAATATATGTGTGTGTACTGTGCATAATTATTTATATATATAAAAACACACACAATCATGTATATATTTAAGAAAAATTGGTTATATTTATATATAATATAAATTATATAAATGTATATACAGTATATAAATGCAATTATTCCTTAAATATATACATGAATGTGTGTGTATTTATACATAATAATTATACACAGTACACACGGTGAAATGATGTATATTGTGAAAAGCGCTAGACAAATAAATGTGAATTGAATGTGTGTGTGTGTGTGTGTCTGTATATTGAATGTGTGTGTGTGTGAGAATTCAATGTGTGTGTGTGTGTATTGAATGTGTGTGTGTGTATTGTGTGTGCGCGCGTGTGTGTGTGTGTGAGAATTTAATGTGTGCGTGTGTGTGTGAGAATTTAATGTGTGTGTGTGAGAATTTAATGTGTGTGTGTGTGTGTGTGTGTGTGTGTGTGTGTGCACCTTTGCCGTGGGTTGAGTGTGTGGAGGGGTCATCAGTGCTGGAGGAGGGCCGGTGTTGCTCAGCAGGGTCAGTGGAGGAGTGGAGAACCGTGAATCTGGCGTCCCGGGTGAGGAGGGGGAGTACGCCGACTGAGACACGGCCGGCACCTGGTGAGCCGTCATTACACTTCCTCCTCCTGGCGGAAAACATGATCAGATGCCATTATTAAACAAGTTTTGCTAAAGTGACAGAAAGCGGCTAATTACCTGCTTAAAGTCCCCCTGTAGTCAATAATGTTATTCCTTAAAACGGCTTCATTTAGTATGCGCGGCTCTATGAATATGCAAATGAGCCCCGCCTCCACTCACTCACTCACTCAGAGATCCACTGGTTGACGATCACACGTTGATCTGATTGGTCAAGGTAGTGTGTGACGTCAGAAACACCAGCGATTTCAAACCGTGTTTTTGAGACTGTCTTTGGTTCACTGCAGTTTTAAGCAGAAAATACTCAGCAATGCTGTCGACTTATGAACTTACACATGGTTTAAGCGTATTAAAACACCACATAGACACATAAACAACATTAAAAGCTGGATTTTCACCACAGGGGGACTTTAACATCTAAACGGGCACTACAGATGATATGCCTGTGTAACTCACCTCTGCCTCTGCGAGCTTTAAGGGTTTTAGCTCCTCTACCTTTTGGAGTAGGAGGGAGAAACTCGATCTCGTCCGGGGGCATTTGGGCAACTTTCTGCAAGAAGACCTTCTCCAGAGACTGTGCCATCAGCACGATGTCATCTGTGGGCTGAGAAACAATTCAGCGGCATCAGTTGCTGCATAGACGTCGATATGTACAAAAATATGAATATGGTGCAAAAGTTCATTTATTTCAGTAATTCAAGTTAAAAGGTGAAACTAATATATAATATAGACTCATTGCATGCAAAGTGAGATATTTCAAGCCTTTATTTGTTATAATTTTGATGATTATGGCTTATGAAAAACCACAAATTCAAAATTAGAATATTGTGAAAAGGTTTTCATAAGCTGTAAGCCATAATCTTCACAATTATAGCAAATAAATTATAGACTCATAAATTATAGACTCACTTTGCATGTAATGAGTCTATATAATATATTAGTTTCACCTTTTAACTTGAATTACTGAAATAAATGAACTTTTGCACCATAATCAAATTTTTCGAGTTTCACCTGTAAATATCATTCACATTCAGTCATTCAACATTTACCGTATTTTCCAGACTATAGCCTAAGTCACACTTTTTTTCATAGTTTGGCTGGTCCTGCGACTTATATATATATAAAAAATTAATTCATACTGACTGAGGCTGTTTACACGGAAACGATCTGAAGAGAAAACGCAAAAGTGGCGTTGCGTTATCACTTTTTATTCTGCGTTTAGACGAGCGCTATGGGGGGAAATCTACGTGCATATGGTGACGCAAAAGTGTGTGAGATTGGATGTAGTGTGCACTCCAGACGGCTAGGTGGCGATGTGGAGCACTGAAAGTGAAAGAGACGCTGACACAGTTTTTCATGTTTAATACGGTAAAGCCGCTGCTTTAACCCTCGGTGCTCTTCACGTGTCGCTCACAAATGACAGATTTTTATATTTTTTGTCAATGAAATTAATGCTATATTTTAGTTTGATAATGTTTTGTTATTTTCCTGTACTGGCGCATGCGTGTGACGTAAACGCGTACGCGACGCCTTCACTGTCTAGTAGACTTTTGCGTTTTTACCATTTTTACCCTTTAGACGGGAACGCAACGGTGGAGCGTTTTTAAGATTTCCACTCTGGAGGGGGGTTTCACTTTTTTGCGTTTTTAAGCCCCACAAACGCCGTCGCCGTGTAAATGAAAGGCACATCCGATAAAATATTGTTACATTTTCACCCGCGAGCGTTCTCGTGTAAACAGGGCCTGAGATGAACCAAGAGAAAACATTACCGTCTACAGCTGCTGTCACTTTAAGAGTTGTGTCCATTACACACACACACACACACACACACACACACACACACACACACACACACACACACACAGACACACACACACACAGACACACACACACAGACACACACACACAGACACACACACACAGACACACACACACACCTTGTTGTAAATGTAGCAGTTAGTGAACATGGTATTGAAGTCCTGCAGACATTCGCCGGCGCTGCGATAGTAGTTATTCTCCAGCCGTTTCTTGATCGAGCCCATGTCCATCGGCTGTTTAATGATCTTATGGTAGTCCTGAAAGCAAAACAGGAACAGGCATCACTGGAGATCATATCATCTGTGCATATGAATATGAATATGGGGAAGGTCAATGCTTGTAGACATGCTGTCAGACTTTTGGTAATATGAGCCGACACAACAGTCACAACAGTCAGAACGTGATCGAATTGAACAACACACATAAACCAAATATTATCCAGACACCAGATATAATTCTTTTACTAGTGTGTGCAGGACACTATAGATAATTTATGTAAGTGAGGAGTGAAAAATAAAGCAAAATGTGATATATTATACCCCAAAATTCTTCATACAAGTAAAATTTATAAAAATTTGTGACCAAAAATGATTGGGACACTTTGACCTGATCATGTGTTGTCTTTAATTGCTAATGCTCTTCTTACACACACACTGAACACAATGAAGCATTGCTTGGTCACTGGTTGAGCTAAACTGGTATTATCTAATTGTGTAGTTAAATTTACCAGCTGACAGATATTCATCATAATTCAGGTGTGAGACAGTCTAACAGAAGGATGGACAAAACCTGTGAAATATCAACTGAGTTCTGCTCATATTTTATCACCATTTTCTAAACTATAGTGAATAAACTGTGATAATGTGAGAAATGTAGAAGGAGTCTGAATATATGTAGGTTTGACTGTACATATAAAGTCTCTTATTCACACCCAGGCGGCATTTATTATTTAATCAAAAATACGATAAAACAGTAATATTGAATTTGAAACAACTTTAGAAGATTTCTGATTGGACAGACATCAATGAAATGCCAAGCACGTGGTTTTAGAACATTAGAGTGAATAAATAATGACAGAATTTAGCACTTTTATGATGGATAGATGCACTTTTATGATGGATGGATGCACTTTTATGATGGACAGATGCACTTTTATGATGGACAGATGCACTTTTATGATGGATTGATGCACTTTTATGATGGATTGATGCACTTTTATGATGGACAGATGCACTTTTATGATGGACGGATGCACTTTTATGATGGATGGATGCACTTTTATGATGGATGGATGCACTTTTATGATGGATGGATGCACTTTATGATGGATGGATGCACTTTATGATGGATGGATGGATGCACTTTTATGATGGATGGATGGATGCACTTTTATGATGGATGGATGGATGCACTTTTATGATGGATGGATGGATGCACTTTTATGATGGATGGATGGATGCACTTTTATGATGGATTGATGGATGCAATTTTATGATGGATGCATGCACTTTATGATGGATGCATGCACTTTATGATGGATGCATGCACTTTATGATGGATGCATGCACTTTATGATGGATGCATGCACTTTATGATGGATGCATGCACTTTATGATGGATGCATGCACTTTATGATGGATGCATGCACTTTATGATGGATGCATGCACTTTATGATGGATGCATGCACTTTATGATGGATGCATGCACTTTATGATGGATGCATGCACTTTATGATGGATGCATGCACTTTATGATGGATGCATGCACTTTATGATGGATGCATGCACTTTATGATGGATGCATGCACTTTATGATGGATGCACTTTTATGATGGATGGATGGATGGATGGATGCACTTTTATGATGGATGGATGCACTTATGATGGATGGATGCACTTATGATGGATGGATGCACTTATGATGGATGGATGCACTTATGATGGATGGATGCACTTATGATGGATGGATGCACTTATGATGGATGCATGCAATTTATGATGGATGCACTTTTATGATGGATGGATGCACTTTATGATGGATGGATGGATGCACTTTATGACGAATGGATGGATGCACTTTATGATGGATGGATGGATGCACTTTTATGATGGATGGATGGATGCACTTTATGATGGATGCATGCACTTTATGATGGATGCACTTTTATGATGGATGGATGCACTTTATGATGGATGGATGCACTTTATGATGGATGAATGCACTTTATGATGGATGCATGCACTTTTATGATGGATGGATGCACTTTATGATGGATGGATGGATGCACTTTATGACGAATGGATGGATGCACTTTATGACGAATGGATGGATGCACTTTATGACGAATGGATGGATGCACTTTATGACGAATGGATGGATGCACTTTTATGATGGATGGATGGATGCACTTTATGATGGATGCATGCACTTTATGATGGATGCACTTTTATGATGGATGGATGCACTTTATGATGGATGGATGCACTTTATGATGGATGGATGCACTTTTATGATGGATGGATGGATGCACTTTTATGATGGATGGATGGATGCACTTTTATGATGGATGGATGGATGCACTTTTATGATGGATGGATGGATGCACTTTTATGATGGATGGATGGATGCACTTTTATGATGGATGGATGGATGCACTTTTATGATGGATGGATGGATGCACTTTTATGATGGATGGATGGATGCACTTTTTGATGGATGCATGGATGCACTTTTATGATGGATGGATGGATGCACTTTTATGATGGATGGATGGATGCACTTTTATGATGGATGGATGGATGGATGCACTTTTATGATGGATGATGGATGGATGCACTTTTATGATGGATGGATGCACTTTTATGATGGATGGATGGATGCACTTTTATGATGGATGGATGGATGCACTTTTATGATGGATGGATGATGCACTTTTATGATGGATAGATACACTTTATGATGGATGGATGCACTTTTATGATGGATGGATGGACGGATGGAGTTATGATGGATGGATGGATGGATGGATGCACTTTTATGATGGATGGATGCACTTTTATGATGGATGGATGATGCACTTTTATGATGGATAGATACACTTTATGATGGATGGATGCACTTTTATGATGGATGGATGGACGGATGGAGTTATGATGGATGGATGCACTTTTATGATGGATGGATGCACTTTTATGATGGATGGATGATGCACTTTTATGATGGATAGATACACTTTATGATGGATGGATGCACTTTTATGATGGATGGATGGACGGATGGAGTTATGATGGATGGATGGATGGATGGATGCACTTTTATGATGGATGGATGCACTTTTATGATGGATGGATGATGCACTTTTATGATGGATAGATACACTTTATGATGGATGGATGCACTTTTATGATGGATGGATGGACGGATGGAGTTATGATGGATGGATGCACTTTTATGATGGATGGATGCACTTTTATGATGGATGGATGATGCACTTTTATGATGGATAGATACACTTTATGATGGATGGATGCACTTTTATGATGGATGGATGGACGGATGGAGTTATGATGGATGGATGGATGGATGCACTTTTATGATGGATGGATGCACTTTTATGATGGATGGATGCACTTTTATGATGGATTGATGCACTTTTATGATGGATGGATGCACTTTTATGATGGATGGATGCACTTTATGATGGATGGATGCCCTTTTAGGATGGATAGATTCACTTCCCATTATAAAGCTTGCAAGAGTCAGGACATTTTTAATATAACTCTGATTATATTCGTCTGAAAGAAGAATGTCATATACACCTAGGATGACTTGAGGGTGAGTAAATCATGGGCTAATTAAAAATTTTGGGTGAACTATCCCTTTAAGTGCTCACGGAAGAGATGAGTTTTCAATAATGACAGAATTCACATTTTTTGGGTGATTGCGTCTCAGAAAGTGATTGTTCACTCACAGGTAAGCTGAGTCGCGCTGCGTCCACGGGTTCATGGAAAGGCCACGCAAAATGGTGGCGCCACAACGCTTTGACCAGGACCTTGTGCAGGAACTGCAGCTGGTTGGTGGTGCGTCCCAGTCGGCCCGGGTCGGTCACCGAGGGCTGTTGGGGTGGAGGAGGACCGGGTGGAGGCGCGTGGGGCAGAGACGGGCTCTCGAAGCCCTCGTACAGCAGAGACGGTTTACGGATACGCTTTCCCGAACTCTGCTCCATCCCACTCATGACAGACAGACTCACTCCCACAGAACTGCTGCCACACAAACAGAAACACCAGAGAGCATGCAGCATTTAACCTTGGGTCTGAGGGATAAGGAGATGCATATATCTATATGAAATACATAATGCAATTATACAGTATTATATTGCATACTGAACACTGCATTGTTTACTATATTGGTTACTATAACAATTCCCCATTAATATCTACATAATACTACATTACATATAAAAAACACACACACACACACCTACATATATATATATATATATTAAATAAATAATGCAATTATATATACAGTGTTATATTGCAATTGCACTGTTTATATACTATATATATATATATATATATTAGTGCTGTGAAATCGATTTATCGCATCTAACATACGTTTTTAAATATAGAGAGTGTTTGTGCGTGTGTGTGTACATACAAACATGCATGCACACACACACACACACACACACAAACACAAACACATATATACAAACTGTTATGGTAGATGTATAATCAAGTTTAATCGATTTGACAGCCCTAATGTATATACAGTATATATATATATATATATTTTTTTTTAGGTAATGGAAATACTGGGTAAATATAGTGTTTATTATATTTAGAGTTTACATTCATATATTTTACATTGCACAATTAAAATTAATGCATGTATGCGTGTATCCTTCAGAAATCATTCTATTGTGATGATTTACTGCTCAAGAAACATTTATTACTATTTATCAATTTTGAAAACAGTTGTGCTGCTTCATATTTTTGTAGAAATCATGATGCAATTTATATATTTTCACACACAATTATTTTAGATGTGATTACAATTTGACAGCACTAATACACACACAATCTTCATGAAGACATTTTTACTGGACAGAATGTCAAACATTTATAATTTTAAACCCTTTCTAATAACTGCTTCCAGTATCCATTTCAACAAATCGTTTACAAGCCATAAAACTCGTGCAGTGGAGAGGGCCATTAATAAGATATATGAAATAATTACAGACACATTAATTCAATAAACAATTCGTCTCATGCAGGAAACGGTGGTGCATTAGCATCAGGACTGTATATAACAACATAAATACTGAACTGAAAGCTACTATATAGCTACAGTAAATGCCATTCAGTCTGTCCCGCCTATTCTCTGTTTGTAAACAAGTGTTCACTGCATTCATGCCCAACCAGCACAGCTCTCCTTAAAAACACACAATAACAGCTCAAGCATGATCCATTCATTCATTACACTGCACTTACATTATGTGTGTTTCAGTGAGTGTGGCCCTTTAAATGCTGAAGATGGCGGAGGGAAATGATGCAGTACAGACCCACAACACAGTGATGCTCGCTGCATGCTATTATTATAAAGGCTGGAACTCGTTTAAAACGCCGTTTTAACATCCACTATGAGATACAAGAAAGAAAAAGGAACTTGTAAACAAACGCTTCCTCCCCTTTTACTCATCCTTTGTGATTAAAGACACGCATAGGATTAGTTTATAGGCTCCGAAGGCACGCCAATACTACCTGTCAAGAGACGGGTTGATGGCTGCCTCCATTCGGATGGATCGCGAATGTTTTGCGTCGCGGAATCCTGCGTTTTCGCCCCCGTTTTATTGTTATTCAGCTCCTTATGCTCGAGCTTCCCCGCGCCGTCCAACTAGCAAATGGCGCCTTTCAATTTCCGCTCCTGGGTTTTTATATAAGAACGCCCCTGACCAATCAGAATTCGTCCCGCCTCTGAAGCTGGTTCCTTATTGGCTGAGTCTCACGCCGATCCAGCGTTAGACACGCCCACGGAGTTTATGTATGACTCACGATTACCATCTAGTGATGATTTTAAGATTATGAGAAAGAAAGGAACTTTAGCCGTTTCAATAATTAAATATCAACAATTATTGTTGATATTTAATTATTGAAACGGTTAAAGTTTGTTTATTTCTCATAAAGCTTTAATAAAGTTTTTGAGCAGCAGACCTACTGTATTACTTATTTAAGCATGTTAAATATATTTCTACACTGAATTAATTATTAAAACATTTTATTTTACATCTTATTTTAAAATATATTTAATGATTAACTTTCAGGTTTCATAAGTACATATTTGCACTCCTAACCCATCGATTTCTAAATTATATTAAGCTTTTTTTAAATAATAAATCATTATCAAACATTATACTAATTAGGCCTACGTAATGATCGTTTTTTTTAAATAACATACTTTTTTAAAGAAAGTGAACAACTGATCTGTTAAGCATTAAATAAAACATATAAAAATAGAAAATGACATTAATGAAAGTTATGAATCAATATATGTTTATTTATAACATGAACATATATCAACCACAGGGGGGAGGACTGCTTTGCATAACTCTATCATTTATATAGCCAAGAAAAAGTTCAGAACACAAAGAACCATAAGTATAAAAAGACTGATATGGTTTGAGTGCTGGGAAAACGTTTAACAAGCGATTAACTAGCCCTGGTTAACGGTGTATGGGTGACTCTCCTGAAACATGTCAAGAACAGAACATATTTTATCCAGAAATAAAAAGTAAATTATGTTTGGTTTACAGAAAAAAAGAAAAAAAAAGTTTTTCCACATGGTTTTTATGGCACTTCAATTATATATATATATATATATTTACAAGAGTGTCCACAAGTTATGTCTAGCCTAGGAAAATTGATATCTTCAAAAATGTGCAGCTGTACTTGGGAGTTGATTGTTTTATTTGTGATAACGCAATGAAACACGATAAATTGTGCCGACATAATTTTTGGCCAGAAATTATGAACACAATTTTATTAAATATTAATAACGGGTTATGTTTGCTTTTTCCTGTCAGCTTTTTGTGTTTCTATGCATTTATATTTCTATGCAACTGTAGTTTGCCTTTTGCCAAATAATTGTTTGCCTAATAATAAATCAAGTTTATTGTTTTTGTTTGTTTAAAAATATTTCATATTTTGATGGTTTCATTAAACTTGTAGGGTCATAAAAACAAATTTCCCCTCCAGACATCACTTTTGCACACTACTGTATATATAACGGTATGCTATTATAATGGTTAGCCATTTACATTTAAAAAAAAATATTTACATTTATTTTATCCTGATGTAAATCATGCAAACTAATTTTTTAAAAATGGTTTAGTGCAACTTACAAAACACCTGTGCAATTTAACTATGCATAATGTAAATATAATACATATCCAAAGGATACTCTTGTGAACACTATACAAATATAATGTATTGGGTAGTTTTTGTGCACATTATACATTTAGTTTCAATTGGGAAAAATAAGTCACAATAACAAAAATGTTAATGATTCTAAAAATGGGTTAA
Source organism: Phoxinus phoxinus (assembly GCF_949152265.1). Lineage (NCBI taxonomy): Eukaryota > Metazoa > Chordata > Actinopteri > Cypriniformes > Leuciscidae > Phoxinus > Phoxinus phoxinus. Next base: position 35,438,121 of record NC_136885.1, read on the forward strand.
AAATAAGTTTTCTATATTTCCAAAATAATGGATTTGGGGGCGAAACCTGGACATATTTTAGTGAGATTCACCCATATCTTTTTTTATCGAGTTTTTGTGATATTTACACCTAATTTAAAAACACTAGCAGAATTTACATTACAGGTGAATTTCATTTATTTCAGTAAAAATAAATTATTTTTACATTTAAAATGAAAATGAAAATTTGATTATTATAGAGCTTATGAAAACCCCAAATTCAAAATTAGAATATTGTGAAAAGGTTTGCATAAGCTGAAAGCCATAATCACAATCATAACAAATAAAGGCTTGAAATATCTCACTTTGCATGTAATGAGTCTATATAATATATTAGTTTCACCTTTTAAGTTGAATTACTGAAATAAATGCACAATATTCTTATTTTTCGAGTTTCACCGGTACATGAACAGCTGAGAAATATGTACTAATGGATAAAAAAATTGCATAAACGTGTCATCTGATTTGTGCTGGTGTCACATGACAGCTGGTGTAGATGATCATTGGTCGGTGTTTGCAGCGTCTTCTGCGTTGTTGCGATGGATTGCAGTGTTCTGTTGTTTGGCGAACTCCGCGTAGTATCCCTGTTTGGCCAGCAGTTGCTGATGGTTTCCCTCCTCGACCACTTCTCCTTCTCGGAGGAAGACGATGTGATCTGCGTTCTCCACGCCGCTCAGCCGGTGTGTGATGAGCAGAACCGTGCAACTCTTCAGGTCCTTCCTCAGAGCGCTGTACACCTGAGAGAGGAGGACGAGAAAAATCTCAATCTCAATCTGCACAATAAAAACAATGGTGAAAAAACCCTGAAAAAACAGAGCATAGCCAATAAAGGCAATTTTTTTATGGAAAGGTATGGCTTTTAAAGATTTTTACCAGTTATAGCGCCACCTATGGTCCGATCTCCATAAACGCCTGCATGCTTGTTTTGAATCATATGTTGCATGTGCTCACCTGATTTCATGAAGTTTTAAGTTTTCTTTAAGGATTTATTGGCTTTTGGGTATATTTTGCCACACCCATTTACGTTATAGAGACAGAGCGTATTTAGGCCACGCCCACCGGGGGAAAAACAATCCCACCATCTCCATTGACTCCATTGTAAGAGGCTCCTCCTCCTCGTCATTTCTTGCTTCTAACTAAAGACAGAAAAATGGCTAAAAGCTGCTGTGTGACGAGGTGTACAGCAAACAAGCTAAGAAACCCAGAAATAAGTTTTTATAAGCTGTCGACCCCAAAAAACGAGTGTTTAAGGACTTAAAAGTGGATCAGGCAGTTGAGACGGAGCGTAACGTGTCTCATTACTCTGAGAACTAACGTACGCCCGCTGGAGGAGAACGTCATCGGCAACACAGGATCGCTTATCTTACAGAAATATAATATATAAAACTGACATCTGGATATTTGACTCGCCAATGACCAAATGTTTAACGTACTGCACACGTAACTGTGTTTTTAGTGCACACTGAGTGTCAGGATCCCACAATTTACCCATTCGTTCCAGCCTGTGTCCACTTTTAAGTCCTTAAACACTCGTTTTTTGGGGTCGACAGCTTATTAATGGGGCGGCAGTGGCTCAGTGGTTCATGTAGGTTGTCTACAAACTGAAAGGTTGGTGGTTCGATCCCCGGTTCCACTGGACCAAGTGTCGAGGTGTCCATGAGCAAGACACCTAACCCCAGCTGCTCCCGACGAGCTGAGTGGCGCCTTGCACGGCTGACACCGCCGTCGGTGTATGAATGTATGGGTGAATGAGAGGCAAATTGTAAAGCGCTTTGGTGGCCATGGGTCTATGAAAGCGCTATATAAATGCAGTCCATTTACCATTTACCATAAACACTTATTTCTGGGTTTCTTAGCTTGTTTGCTGTACAGCTCGTCACACAGCAGCTTTTAGCCATTTTTCTGTCTTTAGTTAGAAGCAAGAAATGACCATGAGGCAGCGTCTCGCAATGCAGAGTCAATGGAGACGGTAGGATGTCCCGGTGGGCGTGCCCTTCAGATTATGACGCGTTACGCTCTGTCTCTATAGCTACCGAAAGGTATATACAATACAATATACAATATACAATCATTAACGCACCTGAAAAACGCGATGGCGCCTCTTTCGAAATTCTCACAGGCCTCAATAGCCGTAAGTCGAACATGCCCAGCGAGTTTCGTTCTGATCGGCCTCCGTTAACCTTGTCCAATAGGTGCTCAAATTTCATTGGCCGACGGCGGGCATGTTTTTTGACATACACGAATGTCCTCGTACACAATCACGGCACCTTGGACCAAGACACTGCATGCCAGTTTTCAAGTCAATCGGACAGACTGTTGCATAGCTATAGCCATTTTCGATTACATTTTTCATTTTATAGCGCCACCAAGTGGCCAGTCATGGCATCCTTTACGCACGACCACAGACTGAGCATGTACATAAGTGTACCAATTTTGGTAAAATTATCTCATTCCGTTCAAGAGTGATAGTCGTTTTAATTAAAGTGGCCATGCCCACTTCAAACGTTTTCCCGTCGCGGACGTGAATTGAAATTTCAACTTTTTTAGATAATTTTTGAAAAGAATATTTTAGCACTGGTTTAGTTCCGATTTGGGCGAAAAACCTAGAAATAGTTCGCTAAAGTAGGTAAAAAAAAAAAAAAACTAAATACCCCAAAACTTTGCCAGGGCGAGTTATGTGCAGTTTGGTACTTATAATCGACTTATTAACGACTTACAGTTCGGTCTCACTTTTATCGGTCTGCCTGATCACTTTTATCTTTGAAAACCCAAACAATTGACCGTTCGCAAAGACCCGCCCCCCCTTAGTTACTGTCGCTATGTCCGACAAGCCACGCCACTCTCACACACACCATGTTCTCACGCAGTGAAAAACACATTGCGGAGCAGAGAGACACTGACAACACACTGACAGACACAGACCAGCTTACTTTTCGGTTACTATTGATATTAAACATATTAAACAAAGTCTCCCCTTTCAAATTTGGTCATTTTAAACAATAAATAGCGTTTTGTGTCTCTTTAATGTGTCGTGACAGATCGTTGTGTCGCCTCAGTTAAAGCCGCTCGTGAACCGATCATCTCTTCCTTCTAGTTCATTTATAGCATCAAATAAACATGAATGAACATCAGAAGGAATGTAGTTTTAACCGCGGAAAGGCGTCAGTACACTCCGCTTCTCAAGCTCAAATCCTCCCATGTTAATCTACTAACTCTCCTGACTGCTTTGGTGGACAAAATGGCGGATGGCGAAGTATGATTGGTCAGATCACCTGTCAATCAAGCTCCCTGCGAAGGGTCAATTGCAATAGGGTTTCATCATTACGCGCTTGAACCCCTCCTAATCTGATAACAAATAACAGTTTTTAATAATGGAGAGTTAGTACCGATAAAATAACTGGAAGCGGATGAGACTGGAAGTCTTGACACATTCGAGTTACAAATGGATGCGCCACTTTAACGTGGATATCAAGGCAAATTTTTTTTTTTTTTTATGTTTCCTTTTTTTTTTTTGATAGACACCTTAATTATCTTTATATCAACAGACACTTTCTGCCTGTAAATCATCTATCTCTGACATTATGTATATAGTTCTTACATTTTTATTGTTTATTATTATTCTTTAGGTATGTGTATCTGTTTCTCTTGTGTATATCCGTTTTATATTTGTTATCAGTTATGTTTTCCACACTGAATTAAGCTTTCATTTCAAAGCAGCTTTACAGAAAATGCATATTACATATTAATGCATATTAAACATTAAAATGCAAGTCCGTATTACAATTTACAGTGTTCTGTTATCAGAGGAAACTGTATAAGTTATGTATTTCAGAAATGTACATATACAAAATCACGGTTAGCTAAAAATGTAGTAATTTAATGCAGATGCATTGAGCTCATTGAACACTTGTTTGGTTATGACATTTAGAAAATATAGCATTAGGCTACGTTCACACTTAGCGTCTTTTTTCAAACTGCCAGCGTCTGTTTTACATTAAAACCCTATGGAGTAAACCGTTTTTTCAAAAAAGTCCTGAGCGCTTTTTTAAACGCCACCGCCGGCGTCTTTTTCTGCAGCTCAGAGCGTCTTTTAAAGTTGAAAAAAGTTTAACTTTTCTGAAAAGAACGCCCTACGTCAAGCGCCTTTTTGACAGCTGACCAATGACAAGCGAGTAGCGAGACCTGTCGTTTCCATAACAACAAGAAAAATGGACACGGTGCCGGTAGAAAAACTTGTTGTCCTTGTTTCGGAGCACAAGGAGCTGTTTGATATGAGTACACAACTCTATCATAATATACACCACAAAGAGGCTGTGTGGGCACAGATTGGACGGATCCTTGGTTATTCAGGTAAGGTTATCATCTACTTCTTGTCGTTAAAATTATCACCTAGCTATTAGCTAGCTATTAGCTAGCATTAATGTTCGCACAGCAATAGTTATCAATACCGTAACCAGCTGGTAACAGCAGCTGTCACAACTGTAACCTTTTTAGGCGATGCTTGCCGTCGGAAATGGAAGTACTTGAGAGATAAGTACAAGCGCGAAAGGAGAAATGAGAAAGACAGGAGAAGTGGTTCTGAGGGAGGCTTTAAACGGCAATGGAAGTTCATGGGGGTCATGTCGTTCCTGGATCCCCATGTCCAGGATAGGCCGACATCTACAAATTTTGAAACACCAGAAAGCATTTTAAATGCAATGTGTGAAAGTGCAGGAGAAGAGAGTGAGGTAACAAGCTATGTAGTCTGTGATATGTACTAGTGTAAGCCTATTGTAATATAATAATATGCTGATTTGCTGCTCAAAAACCATTTATTATTATTATTATGTAAAAAATAGAATTAGTAGAATCCTGAAGAACAGCATTTATCTGAAATAGAAATCTTTTGTAACATTATAACTGTCTTTATCATCACTTTCGATCAATTTAAAGCATCCTTGCTAAATACAATTTCTATAATCCCCCAAAAATAATATCATATAATTAATTATATATATATATATATATATATATATATATATATATATATATATATATGTGTATATAGACTCCAAGCTTTTGCATGGTATAGTTTATGCTGTTACAAAAGATTTTAATTTCAGATAAATGCTGATCTTTGGATCTTTCTATTAAAAGAATAATAAAAAATGTTTTTATTGTTTTAAATGTTGATGACAATAATAATAATAATTATAATAAAATGTTTCTTGAAGAGCAAATCAGAATATTAGGATAATTTCTGAAGGATCATGTGACAATGAAGACTGGAGTAAATGGTGCTGAAAATTTAGCTTTGATTACAGGGATAAATTACATTTTAAAATATATTCAAAGAAAACATTTATTTTAAATAGTAAAAATATTTCAAACATTTACTGTTTTTGCTGTAATTTGGAACAAATAAATAGTGAGCAGAACAGACTTAGTTAAAAAACATTACTGTCCATAATCGTTTGACTGGTAGTGTATTTATTGGTGTGTTGTCATCTCTTTTTTCCCCCCAGGGTGCAATGGGTGACTCAGTGGTCAGCGATCCACCAAGCCCTGGTGGACACCAGCCAGCACCACCACCACCACCACCACCACCAGCAGCACCAACACAGGAATCTACTCCAGTTCTACCTCAGCCAAATCCTTCTCCAGCATCAAGGGGAAAAAGAAGGGAGGTAGCCCCAGGTCTCACCCCGTACCAACAACAAGTGCTGCAGTCTATACAGCAAGATGTAGATGAGCATGAGCACTTTCTACTTAGTTTTGCACCAGCATTAAGAAGGCTTGAGCCTCGCAAGCAGGCTATGGCGAGGCTGAGAATGCAAACACTGTTCTTTGACTTGGAATTTGGTGAAACGTCTTAGATTATCAGTTGTCCATAGTGTTATGGCTATAGCATTACTATTAGCTGCAATAATAATTTACAAATATAAAATTTTTGTTTTCAGTAAAAACACAATGGTAATAAACTTTTACTAAAAATCTGTAATGCGTTTCATTTTGTTCTTTAAGATATGGAAGAGGTTTTGTAAACATCTAAAAGCATTGCCCATGCCACATATACTGCTGCTTAATTTGTTGTAATAATTACACGAACCATTTTGAGGTAAATACTGATTTATTGCAATGACAACAATTGTAGAATGGGATGGTGGCAAAGAATGCAAAGGTAGACTCCATGTATGTACAAATTAGCAACATGGGGAGGGAGTATTTTGTAAGTAACATACATAAACATAAATACACAAACATACAAATACTGACAAACTGATACTCGAAACAGTCTGCAATACAACAACAATACAATGAGTAAAGTGTGTTTTGTTTTTAATAGCGATAGAATTGAGTATGTTAAAAGTAGATATTTTGGGTAGCTCTTAAAAGAGAGATGTTGATGTATGGTCCATCAGTAGCGGTCTTGCCAGGGAACTTGACCAACTGGAGACATGAAGTACTCCGCAAACCTATCCCTCATAGCTACAGCATCTCTGCTGGCATTATTGGTGCCAAGCCGGGGTGCATCCTGCATTCCTAAAGATGGCTCTGTGGTCAAAGTTAGAGCAGGAGCTGTGAGCACATTATAACCTTTATTTTTTTTTATTTTACCAGGAAGAAAACTCACTGAGATTAAAATCTCTTTTTCGGGAGTGTCCTGGCCAAGATAGGCAGCTAAGTTTACATAGACAATTTACAAAAATTTACAACACACAAACAAATCTCATTACATAAATAAAAATAAAAAAATATATATATAAAATGCATCTGGTTACAAACATTTACACACAACCAATTTACTCTGATGATTATCCAATAAATATTTAAATTGACCACAAGATACTAAATCTTTTAACTTCATCTCAGTCTGGAGAAGATTCCAATCCGATGCTGCGGCATATTTAAAAGAGGTTTTACCCATCTCGGTTCTAGCAAAAGGCACACACAAATTGTAGGTCGATTTAGAACGTAATGAGTAATTTCCAGATGACTTCTGATTAATAAGACAACAAAGATAAGGGGGTAGATAACCCAATATAGCTTTGTAAATCAATTGGTACCAGTGCTTTTTTCTTCTAATACTCAACGACGACCAACCAACCATTTTATATAGGTCACAATGGTGTGTCGAAAATCTGCAGTCAGTTATAAATCTCAAAGCACATGGTACAAAGCATCCAGAGAGACAAGAAGGTAAGAGGGAGCATGCTGATATACTACATCCCCATAGTCGAGAACTGGTAAAAAGGTAGCAGACACTAGTTTCTTTCTCACATTAAATGAAAAACATGATTTGTTTCTAAAATAAAATCCTAATTTTTTCTTAAGTTTTTCCCTCAGATATTTAATATGTGACCCAAAGCGTAATGTGTTATCGATAATGATACCAAGGTATTTGTACTCCGATACTGATGTAATCAGATTACCCTGAAAAGTCAAAAGAGAGATTGAATTCTCAGTAGAAATTTTAGAGTTTGAAAATAACATACATTTAGTTTTTTTCTCATTTAGGACCAGCTTCAATGCACAAAACCTATTTTGGATTTTATCGAAAGCAGACTGTAAGAGAGCCACAGATTGTTGCTTAGAAGAATCAGAACAATATATAATTGTATCATCTGCATAAAAGTGAAACCTTGTATTATCAATATTAAAATCCAGACAATTTATGTATATGCTAAATAATAACGGTCCTAGCACAGATCCTTGAGGGACTCCCTTAACGACCTCCAAAGGATCTGACTGAAAACCTTCCGCCTGAACACGTTGGGTTCTTCCCTTTAAATAAGAACTAAACCATAAAATAACAGTTTCCGATAATCCTACTGATCGAAGTCTCTTTAGTAACACATCATAATCCACAGTGTCAAAGGCCTTTGATAAGTCAATAAAAAGACATGCACAGTGTTTCTTATCATCTAAGGACTCCACTATATCATTTAAGACTTTTAAAACAGCTGTACACGTACTGTAGCCTTTACGAAATCCGGATTGGTTAGTGGACAAAATATTATGAGTATTTAAATACTGTGTCAATTGCTCACTTACTAATTTTTCCAACATTTTCGAGATAATGCAAAGTTTAGATATAGGTCTATAATTGTCCATTAGAGAAGGATCACCTCCTTTGGATAGAGGAACAACGAATGCTGACTTCCAGATCCGTGGAATTTTGTTTGTTGATAAAGAAAGGTTAAACAAATACGTCAGTGAGGGAGAAATAAAATCAGCCGCAAGTTTTAGAAACAACGGGGCAATATGATCAGGACCTGGCGATTTATTCACATCTAGTTCTTTTAAAGCAGAACAGACATCGGAGCAAATAATTTGTTTAAAAACAAATTCACTTTGCCATAGATTACGCTCTGCTTCAAGGAAATCTAAGTTTGAATTTATATAATTATTTGATTCAAATAAAGACCCCGATGCGATAAAATTTGTATTAAAACTATTAAGCATTTGTTTTTTATCTACGGTTTTAATGGAGTCTTTAATTATACTAGAAGGAAGGTTTGTAGTTTTACTACCAGTTAAGTACTTAATATTCCTCCAAAACTTCCCAGAGTTGGTTACATTGTTTGTAGTTCTATCAAGGAAATAATCTGATTTAGCCTTCCTAGTCGCCACCGTGCATTTATTTCGAAGCTGCCTAAAATGCAGCATATCAGAGCTTAGATTTGTTTGTCTAGCCTTAGCCCATGCGATATCCCGCTCTTGAATGAGATCACGTAAGGCGGTCGAAAACCACGGATTATCACGATTTTTAACTCTAAATTTTTTCATGGGTGCATGCTTATTTACAATTAACATAAAATTATCATAAAAATACTCCCATGCGCAATCAACATCCGGAATTAGGACAATTTTATCCCAATCAATTTGAGCAAGATCGTATAAGAATGCTTGTTCATAAAAATGTTTCATAAAACGCCTCGTGATAATTTTTGGATTTTGCTGAGGTAATTTCATATTTCTAACTACTGCCACGGCATCCAATTTAAGTTAAAATCTCCTAATAAGATCAATTCTTTATAATTTAAGAGAGCCAACGAATTCATTACTGAATGTAGAGTACAACTTGTTGCCGACGGAGGTCTGTAACAACCAGCTATGGTGAGCTGCAAGTTCCTAGACACAGATAAATTTAGAGCTAATAATTCATACTGTTTAGCTATGGAAGTTGAAAGTAGCAATGTTGTCTCGAAGTGTTCTTTGACATAAATTGCCACCCCCCCACCCCTTTTTGGTCTATCAGCTCTAAAAACCTTATATCCAGAAATGCTAATATCTTTGTCTGAGATAGATTTATTTAGCCAAGATTCGGATATAACTATAACATCCGCATTTGTGTTTTTAGCCCAAATATATACCATATCCAATTTTGGCAGCAAACTACGAATATTTAGATGTATAAAACCCAGTCCTGACCTTGATTTTAGATCAGTTGGAGTGGTAAAATTTGTAGCAACATAAGGACCTGGGTTTGATAATACATTCCCAGACATTAATAACAATAAAACTATTAAACACCTTCGTTTAACTGGATTACTCACTCTGTTCCTAGAAATCGGCAAACCATTGTAAATATTACAATAGTTCTCTTCCCTGGTTATAGTGCATCTTGTAAAATCAAAGTACTTGAGATTTACGGGATACAACAACAAATTATATTTTTCAAAAGAGACAATTTTAGTAGACTGTCCATAAAATGTCCAATTTTTAAAATTTACAGATGAGAAGTTAAACAATGGTGAAGCGCTAGAAACATGGCCATGGCCACTGATGTAAGCTTGGTACGGTGTCCGACAAAAACAGCTCAGAAAGAGCACACATCCAACGGTTAATAACCACATTTTGGCCGAATGATCGATAGCCACGGGGTCCGTAGAAGTCAGTATAGCAAGTAAAAGCACGTACCAAAAACTCTCCTTCGCGCACGGGCCGCTACACAAGCCGCCGCGAACTGCGAAGCTGTTTTTCCACGCTGTCAAGCCCTGTTTTCCCACGCTGTCAGGCCCGTATAAGCAAGGCTCACGAACTCCTCGAAAAAGCAACAGCAAGCAAGTCTTTGTTAGAAGGCTCGAGTCCAAAGTTACAAGAACGTCAAAAAGATGCTGTTCTCCTTCGTCACACGCGGGCTGCTTTCCCTCGCTGCCAGGCTCGCGGAATCTGCGCTCAAACACCAGCTCACGATCCTGCACAAGCTCGTCGGCTTGAGCTAATTTGGCTCCTGATGTTACAGCGTGCCAAGTCCCAAAGGAACACGCGTTGGTCAACCAATGTTTATTATGTAATATAAACGTTCTCGGAGGCTGAAATCATGTGTTTGTTGTATCTGTAGTCCATTTAAACATTTAAAACAAAAATAATATAAAATAATAAAGAACAAAGATAATAAAAAGATGCTAATAAACTATCAAGCTACCATCCAACTAACAAGCTGCCATCTTGGAATGGAACATCTCTCCTCAAGAAATTGTGAAGCATACAGGTGGCCTTCACAATCTTCTCAGCCACCTCCGGAGACACTCCCAGTACCCTGCGATATACTCTCCATTGTGCTGCAAGTATGCCAAATGTACACTCCACCATTCTTCGAGCATGGGAAAGACGAAAATTAAAAACTTTCCTTTCTCCAGTGTTGTGTCCAGGGTAAGGGCGGAGGATGTTACGGCACAGCGGGAATGCTTCATCTGCGAGGAATACATATGGCATGGCTCCAAGATGCTCTGCTCCAGGGAGGGGAGAGTCTTCAGGTATCCTCAGGCTGCTCTGGCGTAGGGCAGATCCAAAGGCAGAGGCAGTCAGTGTTCCTCCATCACTGTTTCTACCATAAGCACCGATGTCTACAAGCCTGAAGCGATACCTGGCATCAACAACTGCAAGGAGAACTATTGAAAATGTCCCTTTGTAGTTGTAATATAGGGACCCGCTGGATGGAGGGGCTTCGATGACTACATGCTTCCCATCCATTGCTCCAAGGCAGTTGGGGAAAGCCGAAAGATGTTGGAACTCAGCAGCTATCCTTCTCCACTCTGCTGCATCAGGCACAGGCATGCAATCAGACAGTAGACAGTTCCAGATTGCCTCACACACCTGGCTCACTATTCCAGCCACAGTACTGGCACCTACTCTGAAGCCAAAGGCAATAGACCGGAAAGAATCGCCTGTTGCCAAATACCTTTAAAACAGATGAGAGATTTTATTTTAAACTATTATAAACATGGTCTTATGTTAATATTTATCCATCTTATTTGTCAACAACAACTAGAACATTATATCATTTACAGAGACTACAAGACGCACAGCATATACTCACACACATATTAATATATATATATATATATATATATATATATATATATATACACACACACACACACACACACACACACACACACACACATCCTTATATAAGTATACTTAAGTATTTATTTAATGTCCTTTCATGTAAACCTAGCATTTCAAATTTTACTAAGTATACGAACGTTATGTAGCTAGTACCACCTGTTAAAAGAGGGATAAAGGGATAAAAAAAAGTCAGGCGACTCACCTTAAACAAATGCAGAGACGTTCCTCCGCGCTGATGGTCTCCCTGAATTTTGTCTGCGTTTTTGCAATCGATGGTGCAATGATTTGTAGCAGGTCTTCAAACTGACTTTTGTGTAGTCTAAAATATGCCACAAACCGTGCATCATCCAACCGGAGCTCCTGGACTAAATTGTTGTAAGCACCATACAGTTTCCTTCCCCGTATAATGTCGTGCACCCACAAACGTCTTTGTGAACCGACATTCTCCTCCCCGGTAACTTCAAAAGCCAACGCAAGAGCCAACTTTCTCTTTCTCGACATTTTTTGCATCACACAGCACTAGCTACTGTCGCAGCTGTTGTTATAGCAACAAAAGACGCGCTCGGCTGCTATTTGTAACCGAACACGCAGCGTTTTTTTTTTTGCTAAAAAAACGCCGATGTTAACTTTTTTTTGTCAAAAAAGACGCTAAGTGTGAACGTAGCCTTTGAGTGTAAGAAAAGCACAATAAAGTCTGTATATCTCACCCTGTGTTCACTCTCGGTGTCCAGTGAGCTGGTGGCATCGTCCAGAACCAGGATCTGCGGTTTCTGAACCAGAGCTCTGGCGATGGCGATGCGCTGCTTCTGTCCTCCGGAAACCTGACCGCCCTTCTCTCCAGCATCTGAGGAACACCGGACAACACCTCTTACTTCCTAAACCAACTTTAGATCAGATATATACAGTATATAACGTAGACTCACTGTATTCCGGACACTTTGCACAGTAAAAAGTCCCGTAAGGTATCAATCCGCGGAAAGATAAACCTGATTGGCTCGTCTGTCTCTGGGGACATGCCTTCCACACGTTCCCAAGTTTGATTGACACATTTTTGGACTAATCATTTTGGAGAAATCTTGAAAAAACTGCCGTGAGACGCAGCGTCCGGATTACAGTGAGGACTCACGGTGTTCCGGACAGATAAGGAGGAGTCATTTCTAATATAAAACACATACATTTTAACAACTATAAGTTGGTAAACTAATGATATTAATATTCATATGTTGTATATTTATTATGTATAAGCGTCTATACACTCTTTTAATCGACGATTGCTCATGCGTCGATAACATTATATTCTAACGTTAACGAGGTGTTTTAACGAGGGTGCAGTGATTCATGTCTGACAAAGTGCCTCATTGAACGTGTATATCCCTTAAAAAAGTACAAATATTTGCAAATTGTAACTCATAATTATTTTATAAGACCATAAGAATGTTTTTTTTGGTCATTTTCTGGTGGGTTATCATGTTTTAAGAGCCGATGTATTCTCCCCTCTTCATTTTGACCTGCCGGAAAACCCTCCCCCCGCCATTTTCTGAACAGTCATTGGTGTACGTTAGAAACTCACATTGATTTATTTGAAACGACTGGCTCTGGAAACATAGGGTTTGTCGGAATCGAAAGAGGATGAGGCAAAGATGACACGGATGTATATAGATGCCGTGACCTGAAAGTGTTTATTTATAGAATTTGCGGGAAAAGGTCACCGTGACCGTGACATCAATACCGTGATGTCCAGAATACAGTGAGTCTACGTTATTTATAAAACGGTTAGTTCCAATCCTTGATTCTGATTGGCCAATAGCTGTGTTTTATTCACGATAAAACACGGCTTTGACCGCTTCACCCGACGGTTCTTTGGTTTCCCTTCAGCCGTGACTTACTCACGATACAGCACAGCCTCTCGTACCTTATTGCTAACATATAGTAGTCAACATTTGAAGTGGATCAAAAAAAGTTAATCAAAGTTGTCCTAAGACAAGAACGGGTATTGTTCAAAATGTATGTATACCTTCCATGAAAGTTTTTCACCCACTTCAAATGTTGACTACTGTGTATATATATATATATATGTGCTTACTATCAGTACTATAAAAGAGCTCCTTACTTACATGTTCATCTTTCTTTAGTGTGTAATGTTGATGTTTGAGCATTAAAAAGTTCCAGTTCTTCTCTATATCAGTGTTTCTGAACTCCTGAAACGCCTCCATTGTGTTCTTGAGTTTCTTCCGGGAACGAACACGTCTCAGTATTCCTCATTATAATAATTAATGCGCAGAATAAAGGGGCGGGGCCTGGTTGAGTTAGTTAGTAGTGTGTTAAACTGGCGGTTATGGTAAGGGGCGGGACATTCCCAAACACACTCGAAGCGCTCGACCAATCACAACACACCGTTTCCAGCCGACCAATCAGAGCACAGTGTGCTTTTCAGGAGGAGGGGCTTCATAGAGACAGGAACTAAACTGGTGTGTGTTTCCCGAAAGCATCGTTAGCAACTATAGCCGCATTTCCACCGCGGGAACTTTCCCCAGGAACTGGGAACTGTGGGCTGGGACTCGGTGTGTTTACACCGCAGGAATCAGGGTCTAAATGAAGTTCCGGGTAAATATTTCCCCCTCAGAAAGTCCCTGCTGGCGAGGTAGTACTTTTTCAAAGTTCAGGAACTTTCAGGGGCGGGACTTGTGTGCTGAACATGCTGATTGGTTGTGTTCACGCCGCATTTTGATTGGATGACTCCACGCAGCATCCTATTTTAACCGGCATTTTTAAAAATCTATTGTGGTTCGTGGCTTCATGCAGTGAGAGTCTGTCTGCAAATATGGAATTTAATAAAATAAAATAAACACATTCGATGTCCGCATCGTCTAATTTTATAGCATTACGAGCGTTCTGAACTCGCTTTAGTATCAGTGCTCGTCTCTTTTCTGCCGTTTGGTTAATTACCTCGTTAGTAAACCAATACATCACAAACAACTGCAGCACAGTCTGAATCTCCTCCATACTTATTATAAATGTGGCGCTCAAAACTGCTTACTGTCCGCCACAGACTGGGAGGAGCCGTCGCGCGCAGTTTATAATCTTCCCGGTACTTTAGACCGCGGTGTAAACGCAGAAAGCAACCGTTCTGGGGCAAAAAAGTTCCTGGGACAAATTGTTCCGGGTAATTTCGGTGGAAACGCGGCTCATGTGAACACGTATGTGCATTATAGCTCGCCGCCACATCACTAATGCTGAATCTATTATCATTTTCTTTATATTCAAAACATTTTCAGACCTTTTTTCCTAAAATAATTGAATGGATGCTATCTTTTGAACTCTTGGCATGAAAACAAACTGAGGTTTCTACCATTCTTTCATGATTTTTCATGTTCATCACGATTTCAAAATAAAGGTCTGAACACGCCTTAGGAGTGTGAACATATTCTTGTTAAATTACGGTAATTTATTTAGAAAAATCAGTCACCAAATATATAAACTAGAGATTGTAAGCTTTCAAATGATATTGTCAAGATTAGTTTAGGTTTAGTATAGGATATTACTGTTGGGTGCCAATATATCTCGCCATGAGTGATTACAGTGAAGTGTGTAAGCCTCACCCGTGTCATATCCTCTAGGTAAGCTGGAAATGAAGTCGTCTGCATTGGCCAGCTTGGCAGCAGCGTGTACTTCTTCATCCGAGGCGTTTTCTTTGCCGTATCTGATGTTTTCCAGCACGGACCGAGCAAACAGAACCGGCTCCTGCGACACCACACTAATCTGAGCGGGAGGAGATTATAAACCGGCTCAGCAAACTAAGAAAAACTCTTATTCATATTCACTTAGATGCAGATATTAGTGTAAAGCAGATATTAGTGTAAAGCAGATATAAGGATCACCTTCTCATGCAGATATTTGTCCTTGTAGCTCAGCAACGGCTTCTGGTCCAGTAAAATCTCCCCGGTTTGAGGCTGGTAAAATCTCTCCAGCAAACTCACAATAGTGGTTTTCCCAGAACCCGACGGACCCACTAGAGCCGTGATCTGGCCCGGCTTCAGCTCCAGAGAAACGCTCTGCAAACACCAACAACATATTTAAAATATATAGTATTTTCTGAACTTGTAGGATCAATGAAAACAAACATTCGGAGAACATTGCTTTTGTATGAAAGCTTGCGTCCGCCATGGGAAAAAACTATTTAAAAGATATTTGCGACTTTATATCTCACAATTCTGACTTTAGATCTCATAATTCTGACTTTATATCTCACAATTCTGACTTTAGATCTCATAATTCTGACTTTATATCTCACAATTCTGACTTTAGATCTCATAATTCAGATTTTTTTCCACATAATTCTGACTTTATATCTCACAGTTGACTTTATATCTCATAATTGGAAAAAAAATTCTCATAATTCTGACTTTATCTCACAATTTTGACTTTATATCTCACAATTTTGTCTTTATATCTCATAATTCTGACTTTAGATCTCACAATTTTGACTTTATATCTCACAATTCTGACTTTAGATCTCACAATTCTGACTTTAGATCTCACAATTTTGACTTTATATCTCACAATTCTGACTTTATATCTCACAATTCTGACTTTAGATCTCATAATTCAGATTTTTTTTCCTCATAATTCTGACTTTATATCTCACAGTTCTGACTTTATATCTCATAATTCAAAAAAAAATTATCATAATTCTGACTTTATCTCACAATTCTGACTTTATATCTCACAATTCTTATAATCTTACAATTTGGACTTTATATCTCAAAATTCTGATTTTTTTCTCATAATTCTGACTTTAGATCTCATAATTCTGACTTTAGATCTCATAATTCAGATTTTTTTCCACATAATTCTGACTTTATATCTCACAGTTGACTTTATATCTCATAATTGAAAAAAAAATTCTCATAATTCTAACTTTATCTCACAATTTTGACTTTATATCTCACAATTTTGTCTTTATATCTCATAATTCGGACTTTAGATCTCACAATTTTGACTTTATATCTCACAATTCTGACTTTATATCTCACAATTCTGACTTTATATCTCACAATTCAGATTTTTTTCCTCATAATTCTGACTTTATATCTCACATTTCTGACTTTATATCTCATAATTCAAAAAAATGTTCTCATAATTCTGACTTTATCTCACAATTCTGACTTTATATCTCACAATTCTTATAATCTTACAATTTGGACTTTATATCTCAAAATTCTGATTTTTTTCTCATAATTCTGACTTTAGATCTCATAATTCTGACTTTAGATCTCATAATTCAGATTTTTTTCCACATAATTCTGACTTTATATCTCACAGTTGACTTTATATCTCATAATTGAAAAAAAAATTCTCATAATTCTAACTTTATCTCACAATTTTGACTTTATATCTCACAATTTTGTCTTTATATCTCATAATTCTGACTTTAGATCTCACAATTTTGACTTTATATCTCACAATTCTGACTTTATATCTCACAATTCTGACTTTATATCTCACAATTCAGATTTTTTTCCTCATAATTCTGACTTTATATCTCACATTTCTGACTTTATATCTCATAATTCAAAAAAATGTTCTCATAATTCTGACTTTATCTCACAATTCTGACTTTATATCTCACAATTCTGACGTTATAATCTTACAATTTATGCTTTATATCTCAAAATTCAGATTTTTTTCTCACAATTCTGACTTTATATCTCACAATTCTGCCTTTATATCTCACTATTTGGACTTTATATCTCACAATTCTGAGTTTATAACTTGCAATTATGAGTTTATATCATGCAATTCTGAGAAGAAGAAAAAAAGAGTCAGAATTGTGAGAAAAAGTCATGATTACCTTTTTATTTTTTATTCAGTAGCGGAAACCAGCTTCCATTATATTACTTTGTTACTAATTTATTTTACCATAATCTGTCACAATTTTGTTTTTTAAATTTCCAATTGCAGTAATGAGAATGAGATTATTTTCAGTGCATTGCAGTAATTAAAGCATTAAAACGTGCTTCATTGTCAAATATAGTGTCATAATACAAAACAGGCTTCTTTTTCTTTAAGCAAAACATAATTATTTTAACTTTGTGAAATATAACAGGAGCTTTGTCAATGCCCACCTTCAGCACATCTGTGTCCGGCCGCTTGGGATAAGCAAAGGTGATATTTCTGAAGCACACGTGTGCGTCTAGCGTCCGAGGAGCGAGAGACCCGTCTGGAGGAACATCGGGCTTGCGGTCCACATACTCGAAGATCTTCTCTGAAGCCCCGACCGCCTTCTTTACATGCGGCCAGTACGACATCAGTACCTGTCACACAAGAGCCAGGGGTATCAACGCACAAACTGGACTAGAAGGAAAAAACACTGGTGGTTTCTCATGCAAAAGTCACAAAAATAGTCACACTTGTGTATGAAACAAGTATTCATTACTTCAATGAGCTCATTGTTTCTGCATTAAATTATTACATTGTTTAAATTACTACATTTTTAGCTAACTGTGATTTTGAGATGTTCATTTCTGAAATACATAATCTCTGATAACGGATCACTCTAAATTGTAATATGGACTCATGCATTTTCTGTAAAGCTGCTTTGAAATGATGTGTATTGTGAAAAGCGCTATACAAATAAATATGAATTTAATTGAATTGCAGTGAAAAATGGAAACTGAATGGGAGACGAATTTCATCTAGTGGACACCTTAGGTACTGCGGCCAAACACAATCTGACTGAAAGCTAATTTTTTGAGATATCAACCTCAAATTTTTATTTATGGTTTTGATTTTCTCACAGTTTCAGAGTAAAACAGTTTTTGAAAATATACATTTCATATAAAAAATTTAAATACGGTAGTATTTTTGCACATTTTTCATAACAATAAACGTAAAGTTCTGTAACTTTTTTTAAAGCAACTTTTTCCCCCCACTTTTTAAAACTTTTTTCACTTCAGCAATAATCTGCCAAGTGTCGTCTTTAAAATTAGATCAAACTTAAATCTGATTTAAGTCCAATTTATGTCCTTAAATTGGACATTTCATTTTCAGGACTGTGCTCAAAAAGTGAATACCGTAAATGGATTATAAATACAGCGTAAATATAATTTAGGACCATAAAATCCCCTAAAAATACAAAATATTAAATAAAAAAACATTATCAAACTAAAATGTTGTACATTCATTTAATTGAAGGGTGTATGAATAGTGAGCCTGTGGTCAAGCGGACAGGATTTGAGGGATTACCTCCACAGCTGATGTGAACTGAAGCTCATACAGCACAAACGACACCAGATCACCGCTACTGACATCACTTCCTGTCACAAGCCGTCCTCCATAGTACAGTATACTGACTTTCAAAGCCAGACTGGACATCTGAAAAATGCACGTTTGATTTCAAACTCTGACTTCAGGATGCATTTGAAATCGCTCTAATATTCAAAGCAGTGTTTGTCCCAGAATGCACACATATGTGATCCCGGACCACAGACCCAGCACGGGTATATCTGTGGCGATAGCCAACTATACATTGTATGGGTCAAAATTATCCATTTTTCTTTTATGCCAAAAATCATGAGGATATTAAGATCATGTTCCATGAAGATATTTAGTAAATGTCCTACCGTAAATATATAAAACATGTATTTTTGTGAGTGAATGCAGCACAATCGTGAACATAAATGCACAACTTTAAAGGAGATTTTCTCAATGTTTACATTTCTTTGCTCCCTCAGATTCCAGATTTTCAATAGTTGTGTCTCGACCAAATATTGTCATATCCTAACAAACCACACATCAGCTTTCACGTGATGTATAAATAAAAAATTGACCCATGTGACTGGTTTTGTGGTCCATATGTTCAAAATTAATACTGTGCACAAAATGCATATGTTTGTAAAAATGTGCATTATTATACCAACAAGACTCACACTATTGGTCCAGGTCGAGGCAGCGTACGCGGCGGCTTCCACTTTGTTCAGGGCGTACGTGTCCTCTAAACACTTCTTGTACCTCTGGGTTTCTCCGTCCTCGTTAGCAAAGCTCCGGACCGTCTTCATGGAGGAGAACGTCTCCGTCGCAACATCGTTGGCTTTCGCGAGAGAGTCTTGCACTTGCACAGAGAGTTTCTGAGAGGGAACATCAGCACACATCAACACACATGCACACCGTGAGGACAACACCAGATGAAGGTGTCAAACATATGCATATCTTTCTCAAGAATCACAACATTCGGAAAAAGCTGCATGATTTTTTTTTTTCAGTCTGATCTTAAAGTCAAGTGTGAATTTTTTTTTTGCATGATTTAGTTATATTATAAAAGGCAAAATTGGCAAAAAAAACATTGATTTTTCATAAACTGGTGGGTTTTGAGATTCTGGGCTCTTTTGATTACTTTCAGACTTATGCGAAAAAAACATCTAGAATTATAAATGCATATTTCATTGCACTTTATCTATTTGCCTCTGTAGATTTATACTCTGAAGTTTTGTACAGAGTCAATGAGATACTATTATAGTTTTTTTAATATATTGAATCTGCTTTTTTTGTAATTTTAGTTAGTTTTTAAAGTAATTTTGTTGTGTGTTTTTGAAAATTTTAATATATATATATTGAAAATGTCAAAAATACTCAACAAAATTACTTAAAAACTAACTAAAATTACAAAAAAATTACATTTTTAATATATATATATTAAAAATGTCAAAAATACACAGCAAAATTACTTAAAAACTAACTCAAATTACAAAAAATTATTAATTACATATATATATATATATGTCTATGTAGTTTTTTATTATTTGTATTATTATTTTAGTCCAAGTTAAACTAGATTAGAATGTAAGCTGAAATAAAATACATTTAAGTTCTTTATTTTATTTTTATTTTTTCAGTTGATTTATTTTATTTCACATGTTTTTTTTAATGGTTTTAGTTTCAAATGTAGTTTTATTTAACTATAATTACCCTGGTTCACGTATCATTTGTCTGATTCATGTAACATTTAACTCCTTAAAAACTTGTTGATAGTATTTTCTGATTTATGGGGTGATAAAAAATGTGTTATCCAATGTTAAAATTTCTGTTCTGTAAATGCATGCAAATAAGGGCATGTTTAATTCGGTTAGTTAATGCACATTTACATACATAAACCTGGACAATATCAAAATGTAAAAAAAAAAAAAATCAGACTGAAAGCTAATTTTTTGAGATATCAAACTCAAATTTTGAACACAACTTGTTTAGATTTATGGCTTTGATTTTCTCAGTTTTAGAGTAAAACATGTTTTTGAAAATATATATTTAATATAAATAAACGTAAAGTTCTGTAACTTTTTTTTAACTTCAGCAATAATCTGCCAAGTGTTGTCTTTAAAAAGATGTCAAACAAGCATTCAAGAATTACGAGTTTAAATTGGACTTAACTGAACTAAACCTAACATTTTTTAATATGTTAAATATGAGGGAAGAACAAAACACTAACTTGGCATAGATAAACAGGAAAAAGTCGACATAATCAGTTAATACTAGGGCTGTAAACGATTAATCGCGATTAATCGAATCCAAAATAAAAGTTTATGTTTACATAATATATGTGTGTGTATTGTGTATAATTATTTTGTATATATAAATACACACACATGCATGTATATATATATTTTTTTTATATATATATAAAATAGTTCTATTTATATATAATATAAATCATATAAAAATATATATGCAGTATATAAATGCAAATATTTCTCAAATACATACATGCATGTGTGTGTATATTTATATATACAAAATAATTATACACAATACACATTATGTACCGTAAACACAAACTTTTTTTGGATTCGATTAATCGCGATTAATCGTTTACAGTCCTAACTTATATATGATCCGATTTATATCAATGTTACCTGGTAGAACCGGCCGGAAAATTCTGGGATGATCCAGATGATGGGGAGGCCGAGAGCGGTGAAGATGGAGAGCCTGACGGAGAGCAGCAGCATGGAGCCGAAGAGGAAGAGGATGCGCATGAAGTACCACATGAGCAGACTCAGCTTCTCACTCAGAGACTCACTCATGGTGTTGGTGTCGGTGGTGATGCGGGACACGATGTCACCTGGACAGGGAACCGGTTAAAGTCACATCTCTATTGAATTATGATGACTGCAGTAAAATGAATGACACTTCAAATCAATATTTCAAACAAAAAATATCATAAACCAAAGTCCTTTTTAATTCGCCACATCTCTATTGAATTATGATGACTGTAGTAAAATGAATGACACTTCAAATCAATATTTCAAACAAAAAATATCATGAATCAAAGTCCTTTTCAATTCGCCACATCTCTATTGAATTATGATGTTAAATATCTTTTAAAATTAATGGAAAAACTGACACTTCAAATCAATATTTCAAACAAAAAATATCATAAACCAAAGTCCTTTTCAATTCGCCACATCTCTATTGAATTATGATGACTGCAGTAAAATGAATGACACTTCAAATCAATATTTTTAACAAAAAATATCATAAACCAAAGTCCTTTTTAATTCGCCACATCTCTATTGAATTATGATGACTGTGGTAAAATGAATGACACTTCAAATCAATATTTTTAACAAAAAATATCATAAATCAAAGTCCTTTTCAATTCGCCACATCTCTATTGAATTATGATGTTAAATGTCTTTTAAAATTAATGGAAAATCTGACACTACAAATCAATATTTCAAACAAAAAATATCATAAATCAAAGTCCTTTTCAATTCGCCACATCTCTATTGAATTATGATGTTAAATGTCTTTTAAAATTAATGGAAAAACTGACACTTCAAATCAATATTTCAAAAAAAAAATATCTAAACCAAAGTCCTTTTTAACTCGTCACATCTCTATTGAATTTTGATGTTAAAAGTCTTTTGACTGTAGTAAAATTAATGGAAAAACTGCTCAATATTTCAAACAAAAAATATCATAAACCAAAGTCCTTTTTAATTCGTCACATCTCTATTGAATTTTGATGTTAAATGTTAAAAAAAATGGAAAAACTAACACTTCAAATCAATATTTCAAACTAAAAATATCTAAACCTTGACAAAAAGAATGTCTAAATATATATAACCAAATATACAACCTAATAAAAGTAAGTAATTATGACTAAAGCCTCTTTATATGCAGCTATATCTAGTGGTTACACCACGGCATTACAGATATTTAAAAACACAGCTTTAATTGAAAAATACAAGACAGAATCAGCAGCAACACTCATGTGATACAGTTAAAGCGGTGGTGTAATGTCCTTTTCACAAGATGTAAAATAAGTCTCTGATGTCCCCAGAGTGTGTGTGTGAAGTTTTAGCTCAAAATATCCCACAGATATTTCTATATATCACTTAAAATTGTCACTTTTTGAGTGAAAAAAACACACAGTTTTGTGTCTGTCCCTTTAAATGCAAATGAGCTGCTGCTCCCGACACAGGGGGCGGAGCTTCAAGAGCTCGTGTTCCGAAATTTCAAAAAACTTTTAGGCTTTCATGTTCAAACCGGAGTCAGACGATGATGGAGAGACTCAAGAAGAAGAACAACATGTAGAAGAACAGGACATTTCTGAATGGTTAGTTGATGAATTTATGTAGATTATGTAGTTATCTTCTAGTCATTGATTAGCATATCCATCATGATAATCTATAAATCGTGTTCTGGGGGCGAGGCTTATGTAAATTTTAGGGTTGGTGATGTCACTAACGGGAGGAATGTCGTGTAGTTCCTATCAGCCGTTTGTTGTAGTTCTTAAAAAGCGATTTCTTTAAAAGCAAATATCTCCCTTTGCTCTGAACTTTGAGCGTTGTAACTTTGCAGATGTTGTTTATGATCAAACACAACATTACACACTCACTACAGCTAGAAAAGAGGAATTATACTCAACCACTCCCTAATGGAGTTAGTGTGCAGGTTTACCTGTGGAGGCTTTATCGAAGAACGCGATGTCCTGTTTCAGGACCGACTGGAAGACGAGCGCCTGGATGGACGTGTGTATCCGGCTCATGGTGATGTTGTAGATGAGGTCACACACAAACTCACACACAGCGCTGCGGAGAGAACGGGTGCAAATCCTGAGATGTGCTTTAATCTTTAATGCTTTAATAAGGTGTTGTTTATCTTCATACCCTACGGGTCAAAAGTTTGGGGTCGGTGAGAGTTTTAAAAATGTTTTTGAAAGCTCCCCAAAGCTGCATTTATTTAAGGCGAGACACGGCAGGCAAACACATTGTGTTTTTTTACAGGTCAATTTTGAGATTTTGGGCTATTAGTCTTCAATAACATGTCTTCTTTCAGACTTGTGGTGAAAAAAAGTCAGAAATACACATTTAGGTCTTTATTTTACTAACTTTGTCTGTTTGCGTCTGTAGATTTCTCATAAATTCAGCAAAAGTTGTCGTTCTTAATCAACATCTCTGTCTCCTGTACAATGCTGTCGGATCCAAATATGGTCAATTCCTTTTTATCAGCAGCCAATCGTGAAAGTAAAAGAGCTGAATGTGCAATCTCATTGGCTGATGATAAATCTTTAAAGCCCGTTTTCTCAAAATGACTTCTCTCATTCTCCAAGTCTGAAATCTCCACTTCAGTCGCACCGAGATACACCAAACCTTCCAGTCTTGTGCCTAGTTATATTATGAAGACATTTACTGAGGGATTTGTAAATATATTATTCCTAGCCTGATTTATATAACATTTTATTCCAAAAAACATGGCGAAAATATTTTTTTAAGGCTATTGACAGTATATTCTGATTTACAGGATAACAAAAGTAGATATCCATAAATCCCTCTGTAATTTCCCATCTAATATGTGAACACAATGAAAAAATAATTTTGAACCTGGCTTTATCCAATACTCAGATTTAGTTTTTTTAAATATATGCAAATTAGCGCATATTTACTTAGATATTGCCTAATTTGCATATTTAAACATTCAATTACAGAAAAGTTGTAATACATTTTTTTCTCATCTTAATGTAGGTAATCAACTGGGAAAGTTTCATGGTGATTTCTGCTAGATAAAAAAATTACCCTATTCACCACTAGTGTCTCGCCTTAATGAATAGAAAGAACAGCATTTATTTTGTGACATTATAAATGTCTTCACTTTTAATCAGTTTAATGTGTCCTTGCTGAGTAAAAGTCTCACCGAACCCAAACTTAGTAGTGAACAAGATCGGGTTACACTTTATTTAGTAATATTAAGCAACTACATGTACTTACTATAGGGTTAGGGTTAGGATTAGGGTTTGGTTGAGATGCATAATTTACTGTTATTACTACGGTAAGTACATGTAACATATGTAACAAGGACACTGTGTCACCCAAGACTGTCTTTGTGGTCTCACCTCATAATGGTCATCAGGGTCATGACAGTGATGGCGTGGTTAAAAGCCTCAGGCTCGTCTTCATTCATGATCCAGTCTGTCATTTTACCGGTGTAATGCGGAATCGCCATTTCACCTGTGTGGAAAATATGAAAAAATATGAAAAATATGCATGTTAAAAAAAAAAAAAAAAAGTGTGTATTCACTGTGTTTGCAAACATGATATTGTGTGCTGAACAATTATGAGAGCAAACTTGACCAAAAGTGAAACTAAAAGTGACATGCGATCACATTTAACTTTCTTTCATTTGACAGACTATTTAAGTTTTGAATTACACTGTGGGCTAGATTTCAAGATAATTATTTACAGATCATAAATCCATAACAGGAAATAGAGCCAGATACATTAATAACACAATATTTACTCAAATTGTAGTACGTTAAATACAATTTAAATAACTAAATAAAAGGGCATTATGTATTGTCTAGGCAATGGGTCTAAAAATATATTTAAAAATAAATACAAATAATAATAATAATAATTTAAAAAATAAATATAATACAAAATTTAATGATTTAAATAAACAAATAATACATCTAACTATACAGTAATGTAGTAATAGCAACAAAATATTTTACAAATTATATTTTAATTTTATGTTATATCAATTGCACAAGGATGATCATATTTAGGGATTATTTTTATTTGTGATAATAACTTTCTTTCATTTGACAGACTATTTAAGTTTTGAATTATCTGTGGGCTAGATTTCAGGGTATTATTTACCGATCATAAATACATAACAGAAAATGGAGCCAGATACATTAATAACACAATATTTACTCAAATTGTAGTAAGTTCAATACAATAATAAAAAAATAAAAAAATTAAATTAAAATGAATTAATATGATGCTCACGAAACATTTATGATTATTCTTCATATTTGGATTTTTTAAATTATAATAAAGGGCAGAATTATGTATTATCTAGGCAATGGGTCTACAAATATAAAATAAATAATAATAATAATAATAAAATAAATAATTTTTTAAACTAAAATAATCAAAAATGTAATATTTAAATAAACAAATAACACATCTAACAATACAGTAATGTAGTAATAGCAACAAAATATTTTACAAATAATATTTTTATTTTATTTTATGTCAATTGCACAAGGATGATCATATTTAGGGATTATTTTTATTTGCGATAATAACGCTATGAAACATGCCAAATTGATGCATAAATTATGAACTCATGCAAAAAAAAGAGAGAACCAATGAAATATTATGAAATATGAATATTAAAAATAAAAAATGATATACATGGTAAAATAAAACCTGTAGTTTGCCCAATAATTTTGTCAGATAAATGCCTTAACCAAGTTTAGTGTTTTGCTCTTCCCTCAAAATATATTTTCCTCATATCTTGATGGTTTAATTGAACTTATAGGGTCATTAAAAACAAATATGACTTCTGCCATCTACTGTATGTATGACATTTGTACCTAACGAAGATATAACCACAAAGACGAAGACGGCTGCAAAGCGTCCACTGAACGGCTTCATGTATCCCAGCAGCCTTTGCAGCGAAGCCTTGCCCTTCTGCTCTGGTTTCTGCTCTTTGCTTGCTGGAAGGAGAGTGAGTACATGGCGCTTCCACAGCAACAGAGACAAAGCCAACACCAAATACCCCTGCAGAAGCTGAAACATAATCAGATTTTAATACACACAGACCTGACATTTCAGAAACTTTTCCAGACGTATGTTCGCCATTTAAACCTTTGGTGTTGCTCAATCATTTTCGACTGAAATATTTAAAAAACATTTATTTTTACAATAGCTACTTCATCAGAATGGTATGAAACTCTGTGATTTGATTAGAAAAATCACCAAACATGTATAAACTGGTGTGACTGTAACACAAAGCAAGATTTTGCAAATGCAACAAACAAAAAACTCCAGACACACACACTCACACACACACACTATTATACAAACACACACACACACTATTATACACACACAAATGAACTGGTGTGGCTGTAACAATTGAGCCAGAAGACTCGAATAAGAGCCTGAAATTATTTATTTAATTATTTTTTTTAACTTTTTTTAATTTAGATGTTAAATGTCTTGACTGTAGTAAAATTAATGGAAACACTGACACTTCAAATCAATATTTCAGACAGAAAATATCTAAACCTTGGCAAAAAAGTTGTGAGATATCAAAAAAATTAATTGCGAGTTTATTTCTCACAATTCTGAATTTGAACTGCAATTTCAAGAAATAAACTTTTTTCTCGCAATTGTGTGTTGTAAGGTCAGAACTGCATGATATAAAGTCAGAATTGTGAGATATAAAGTCAGAATTGTGAGATATAAAGTCAGAATTGCGAGATATAAAGTCAGAATTGCGAGATATAAAGTCAGAATTGCGAGATATAAAGTCAGAATTGCGAGATATAAAGTCAGAATTGCGAGATATAAAGTCAGAATTGTGAGATATAAAGTCAGAATTGTGAGATATAAAGTCAGAATTGTGAGATATAAAGTCAGAATTGCGAGATATAAAGTCAGAATTGCGAGATATAAAGTCAGAATTGCGAGATATAAAGTCAGAATTGCGAGATAAAAAGTCACAATTATTTGTTTAAATGTTTTATTCTGTGGTGGAAACAAGCTTCCATACTAATCTGCCTTTGAAGAACTGATTTTTTTTTAAGGCAGTGTCTCTATTTGAACATGAAATACAGCTTTGATAAAAAAAAAAAGTAAAAAAAAAAGATTTTAACATTTATTTTCAATTGGAAAAGAAAGGTCAAAATTAGTCAAAAATAATAACTTTAAAATTTAGAATAAATTCTAATTTCAATAAAATTTTCATGTTGAGTTTACTTAAATATACAAGTACACTTGAAATTAACACTAAGTTAAGTGAACTTGTTTAAGTACATTAAATAATCGTCAAGTCTGATGAACTAAACAATTTAAGTCAAGTCTACATAAGCACCAAGTTAAGTAAACTTAAATATGCACGTTTTGGGAGACCACATTACACAATTAAATTGAGGGAACGAGTTTACTCAAATCAATTAAGTTCAATCGACTTATTAGGGAAAAACTGAAAAGTGTGCACAAATAATCATAGTAACATAAAAATCTCTCAAAATGCAAAATACTAAAGATTATCGAACAAAAATATATTGCATTGATTTTACTGAAAATAAAAAAAGTTACATTTCAGGTGTTCAGTCACTTTTTACCTCGGCTTAATGAACAACACACACTGTAAAAAAAATGTTGGTTTAACTTAAAAAAGCAAGTTACCTTGTTGCCTTCAAATTTTGAGTTTGTTGTAATTAATTTTTTTAGTTAATACAATGAAGAAGAATGGTTTAATAAACAGAAACTTAAAATAGTGTTATCTTCACACATTAGTTATCGAAGTTGATTTGACAAAAGATAAAAATTTGTGATAACAAATCATGAAAATGTTTTTTTAAATCAGTGTATTACGGCACATCTTACCCCTTGCCATGTGTGCCAGCCCCACACCAGCTCCACAGTAGACCTGCCACAGGCCCAGAGGAAGGAGATATACACCGGGTAGAGGAGGCCGTGGACCACAGCCGTCTGAACGCCCTCGAAGCCTCTCATCCACGCCGGGCTGCCGGAGTAGGAGAAGCTCACTAAGAGCAGGAGCGCGGTCCGGGCCAGTCCGCCGGCCCACAGCGTGAGGAGCGCGTGATGGATGAGGGACGGGGACAGCTGGACGGCGCCGATGAACATCACCGTGAACACGTCCACACACAGCGCCAACACGGCGAACAGAGGAGCGGCCATCTTGTCTTTCATCTCCAGCTGCCAATCAAACATCAGGATCAGACACACGTTAATGACAAACACAGAGATATATGTGCAATAAACATGTAGTTCTCATGTTACAAACGAACCGCTAAAGCTAGCCTACGCTAGATGGATTGTTCTAGCTGGGATCAATTACAGACATTTCAAGTACAATGCAACAAAATAAATGTACATTGTAAATAAATACAGCTCAGAATGTATAAAACAAAGAATAACATCAACAACTAAGGTATAAAATGAACATAATAATAGTAGTAAAATACAGAAATTAATGTTTATAATATCAGGGCATTTGAAAAGCTTTACAATTTGTTTTTGTGATCTCACGTTTGAAAGAGTTTCAAAGTATATTGTGAGATCGGTGTTATAAAAGGTAATATAGGAGGGTTTCTTTTGAGTTATTTTTGTCTTATGAATATAAAATGTCGCCAAAGAAACTCTGAAAATGAGAATATGGTGCAAAAAGTTCATTTATTTCAGTAATTCAACTTTAAAGGTGAAACTAATATATTATATAGACTCATTACATGCAAAGTGAGATATTTCAAGCCTTTATTTGTTATAATTTTGATGATTATACAGCTTATGAAAACCTTTTCACAATATTTTGAATTTGGGGTTTTCATAAGCTGTATAATCATCAAAATTATTACAAATAAAGGCTTGAAATATCTCACTTTGCATGTAATGAGTCTATATAATATATTAGTTTCACCTTTTAAGTTGAATTACTGAAATAAATGAACGTTTGCACAATATTCTGCATTTTTGGCCACTTTTTATTTATTTTTACTGGCCAAAAAGACCAGCTAAAACCAGTTTGGCCAGTCTGGAAGCCTAGACTGGTCTTAGCTGTTTATTTTCCCAGCATGTACAAAGTAAAAGAATGGTGTATGTTGTTCAATGTGGGCAAATCAGTTTCACTTTCACTCATTTTCCACATTTTCATTTCAACTCAATGAGATTTGCTTACTTATAGCGCGTTC